>NC_083346.1:120128642-120241913 GCF_019175385.1 Lycium barbarum
TTTCTATATCTAACCAAATTAATATGCTAACCGGCTTTATCATAACCATATATTGATACAAGATTCTATCCAAAGTTACCATTTCAGTTTTATATAGTTCTTCAGAAAGGGAGAGAAGTCACAAGAATGTAACTGCTGCAGATTAACAGTCTCTTCCCTATTTCTGATAGTGGTAGTTTTAGGGCAGACAAATTTGAGGCAGATACAACAGTAAATGGTGAGTTATCGCAATTGCATAATGACGCAAACGGAGGAGGAGTTACCATTGTTTCTCGAAATACTCTCAATCCTTGAAGGTTCTGCTTTTGATCCATTTCAATCTGTCCCTGAAATATTACGAAATGGAGGTAAGAATCCTTAGAGGTAGACTCTGTTTGATTACTGTTTTTGTGCTTTTCTTTACCTTGAGTTAAGTTCTGGATGAGAAGATACTGATATATTAGAGAAGTTGTATAGAGGTTTGTTGTTGATGATTATTAATCTCTTTTTCTGAATGAGTTTCTTATCTCTGGTGAAAAAAATAAGTTTTTTTATCTCTAGGTTTGTTTCTTTGCACATTGGCACTTTTACATAGTGCAGTGTGGTTGGATGGTTTTTTCTAGAGAAATAGTACAACAAATTGGGCTAAATCAAATCAGAGTTAGGCGGGAACTTCATATTCTTAACCTGACATTGTCCTTTATTCTTTTAGCTTTTCGATTTAATTAATGGTAGAAGACAAAACACAAACCAGGGTAAATTTTCATTTTTACATATAGACTATATCTTTCCATGGTCTATTGCTTATTTAGATTAACCGATTGCATAAATTCTACATTAAGATTTTGAAGCATCTGCATCTCTGATCAGCTGTTGCTTCTTCCAGTGCAGACCTGCAGAATGCGGTTTAGAGTGAAAAGTATGGATTGCCAGCTAAATTACGAGAATACATTTTCAAACTAGAGGTAGAGTCTTTGACGGCATGAATAAGCACTCAGGCCTGTGACAAAACTTAATTTGCGTCTTTTTAGGCTCAAAAGTTTGGCACAAGAATTTTGGTAAGGAACTTTTAATACCTCTGTTTCTTTGGGCAGTTTATACATATCAGAATTGAATACATTGATTAAAATCAGTCTTCTTTCTGTACAAAGGAAAAAATGCCAGACACTCTCTTTTACAGGAATTCTTTTCTTATTGAGTTTTTCATCTAACTTTGCATTTATATATAATGAGATTAATTAAGATGTGTGTTGTAGACACTATTGTTGGTCATCTATGCTTGAGGTATTAGATTCTTTGGCTTTTTATCTTAGTAATTTTCTAGGGAACATTTTTGAATAAGACACCTTGGCGTCAACAGAGATAGTCTTGATAGATTGCTGAGAGATGCATCTTTGCATATACAGTATAAGACACGGTTGTCGGGAATCATTTGATTCTTTACTTATTTGAGGCAGAATAGAATCGATGCATCTTTGCATACACAGTATAAGACACGGTTGTCGGGAATCATTTGATTCTTTACTTATTTGAGGCAGAATAGAATCGATGCATCTTTGCATATACAGTATAAGACACAGTTGTCGGGAATCATTTGATTCTTTACTTATTTGAGGCAGAATAGAATCTATCTTAAAAAGCATTCTAACAGGTTTTCGAGGATTAGATTGCCCAGATAGTAAAAGACAACACGACAAAACATATATTTGGTGAAGTAGTACTAATATGCGGAAGCAATGGGTGATGATCTCCAAAGGCTATAACTTGATGGCAACAGATTGCAGGGCAGCTTCATATGGAGTTATAACAACAAATATGGACAGTGGTGTTTTAGAAATGAGTTAATAATACTCTCTTGAAAAGTAGATGGCGCTTTTAGTGGCAACGACCAACGGAGGATCAAAAAAGCAAGAGATGGTTAGTGTTCTCTTCTGGTCTTTTACTGTACATGAAATTGTGATCTGCTGGACATATTCTTTCTATTTTCATTAACTGGGATTTGGTTTCTGTCTTTTGTGAAAAAACTGATCTGTGCCTTCGTCTTTAGTCTTTGTTACTTTGGAGTGGTACTTGGTGCTGTTTCTGAAATTGATGCAATCTTGATCTTAATTACTACCATGAAATGAATGTGACACAACATTCAAGTAGACGAAAGAGGGACCGAATAGGGCGCCATCTGGTAAGCTTAAAGCAGGGCCTTTATCGAAAACATTTAGACTATAACGCTATGTTCATCGGACGTGGGAGTTGTCCATGATGTTTTCCACCCAAAATGACTTCTTTCATATCAAACACACATCATTTCTTAATGACATCATTTTGATGCCACTCAAATTTAATTACTTTAAAGGTTAGATCACGTCAGGCGTAGAAGGCATGTAATTAAAATTGAGTCTGTAAATTAACTTCTAATGATTGATTATTTTGGCATGCATTGCGTCTCTGCTTTTGCAGTAAAATTGTGTCCTTTATAGTTTGCATCAGATGTTTGAGCTTGTGTGTGCAAAATCAGAAAAATAAGGGACTGCAATAAATCGACAAGGGATTCGTGAATTTTTTTTAAATCAAATTGCAGGAAATATACTAAAGCTAGTTAAATGAACTCCTCTGCTATGCGAGTATGAGTTAAAAACATCAAAATGTAGACAGCAGAGCACCATATACCATTTTTAATATCATAATTTAACATATGTATGACATATCTAATAAGTTTAAACTCTCATTGTAATGTATTGATACCAAACAGAAATATAATAACTTATTTAGAAGTAACTCTTTTTACTTAAAAGATCTCGATCAGATTATACAGCAGATCAAGACTGTCATTATTGCAGGTAAATTTTTCTTTCCATCTCTAGTACTTGTTAAATTGACTCCTTAGGTTTGGCAACATTTCCAGAGTAGGATTTGGATCTCGAGTGCTGAATACCGGCGGGCTAGCAGTCTGATGATATTTAGGGAGTAAGATTTCTCCTAATACCTTCCACAACTAATTCTTTAAGATTCGTTATAATCAGCATTTTTCCACTGATTGTACAAATGTATTTAAGTCTTTGTAGATTTGCTAATTCGCCAACTTGCAGAGTTTGTCCATATCGAGCAATTGATAGTCTTAAGTTAATCAAGTTAGTTCTCTGGGGAGATAATCAGATTCAGCAATAACATATTATATAAAGCATTCGTCTTAAATGTGAAAAACCAAGATAACATACCGGAGAACAAATAATTAAAAGATCACAAATTTTTTGCATAGAATCCCAAAAACAATTCTCTTCTAACCAAGTCCACACACTCAAAGGCCCAAAACAAAAGGAAATTAAACACCCACAAGTAAGCAAACCAATTATCCTTTCTCAATTTCCATCAAATTCAATGAAAGATTCAATATTTAAATTTCCTATTTTGCCAACTGAACTCATCACTGGAATACTCTCAAGGCTTCCTGTGAAAGCCCTCTTGCAGTTCAGCGTGTTTCAAAGTCTTGGCTTGCTTTAATCTCTAGCCCAGAATTTATCAAAACCCATCTTAGTGTATCTGCTAATAGCAAAGATTATACACACCACAGGCTTGTGTTGAGTGGTGTTGACGCCTTTTACAATCTCAAGGACTGTTCTCTTAGATCTTTACTTAGTAGTGACTCTGTGACTGAGGCATTTGACTTGGATTATCCCCAGAATAACCCTACCCCCAAGAAAATGTTTTGGTTGTGGGTTCGATCAATGGATTGATTTGTGTCGTCACTGGGGACACTGACTTGTTTCTATGGAATCCATCAATGAGAAAGTTCAAGAAATTGCCTGATGCTAGACCTATTGGTACACCTGTTTGTTCTAAATATGGTTTTGGATATGATGAGTCCCGTCATGATTATAAGGTAGTATTAGTTATGTTTTTATGATTGATGTAAGTTTGGATCCTGTTAAGGTCAAAATATATAGTCTAAAGAATGATTACTGGAGAACTTTTGTTGAGGATTTTCAAGGTGGAATGCGATCCACTCAGGCGGGTAAGTTTGCAAATGGGAAGCTTCATTGGGCTACGGATGATGATGACTGGAACATCATTTCTATTGATTCGGCTGATGAGAAATGGGGAAAGGTTGAGTAGTCCTGCTATGGAGAAGGATGTAGTCTTTTGCATCTGGCAGTGTTGAGAAGTGATCTTTATGTCTGCTGTAGTTATATGAGTAGTCACACAGATGTGTGGGTTATGAAAGAGTATGGGGTTAAAGAGTCTTGGATTGTATACCATCAAATATCTTAGTGATCTTGAGAATACTTATTTTTCTCGTTTGCTTCCTCCAACTCTTTGCATGTCAAAAAAAGGTGAAATATTGCTTGTAATTGGATTAACTCTCATGATAAACAATCCAAAGGATGAATCGTCCAGATATACAAAGGTTTCTGAGGTTCTTAACTGTTTCGCAACAAACATCTACATTGAAAGCCTAGTTTGGCCCCTTTTACAAAACGAACAAAGCACACAACAAGAATGAAGGTTGCGAAAGCACAAACGAATGACAATGGTGTAGCTAATGACTAGTAAGTGTTCCACCTGATACATTTTTCTATTTCTTTGTCAAATATATAAAAGACA
This sequence comes from Lycium barbarum, assembly GCF_019175385.1. NCBI lineage: Eukaryota > Viridiplantae > Streptophyta > Magnoliopsida > Solanales > Solanaceae > Lycium > Lycium barbarum. The sequence goes on from NC_083346.1 coordinate 120,133,218, forward strand.
TTTCATATTCTAGGAACTTCTTTACACTGCATATGCTTGGAGATTTTATTTTCCCTTTTCCTTTTTGCGTATTTCCATAAAATAATTTTGTGACGACAGTTATTTGGTTGTGGTGTTTGGTGTCTTCTGCTCTCAAAAGTAAATGACATTAGACATTGTTGATCTTTTTGAGCAATGTGTTAACGGGAAGTGTCGTCCCTCTAAGAGGTTTTGCAGCGGGTGAATTGAATTAGCAGTGGGTGACTGAATTGCATGTATTCTTTATTATTGATACTAGAGGAAAGGGACCTCTGCCTTTTGTTTTGGTAGATTAGATTAGACAGAGAACTTTCTTTAGCTCTAAGACTAGGGATCCAAGGAATTGGTGGGAATCCTGAAGAAAGAAAATCCCACTCTTAGAACATTTTGGTGGTTTTCCTTGTTGCTTACGTCTAAACCGTTTTTACCTGTCATATGACATATCATGGGGTGCTTGGTTAACTGATATATACCTTTTGAGATTTTAAGAAATGAAAGCTGATGTTAAGAACAATTAATCTATCCTCTGCTGACTGCATGAGCCAAAATGACGAAGCATGGTTTTTCCGTGTCCTCAACGTTTATTCTTTGTTCCATGAGCATTGAGAGTGACTTCTCTATGTTCGCTAATTGCATATCCCACTTTGTCATCTGTAGGTTGAATGCAGACGAAGCTCAGAACAAGCTTTTCCTTCCCTTGAATATCTGTTGTATGTAGTATCTTGAGAATGTTGTGGCACAAGGTTGAACAAGCTTCTACAATGCTTGATTTCTTTTGTATGCAGTATCTTGAGATTGATTTTTAACTACAAGCAGATCTTCCCTCTGCTACTTATATGTGTTGATGATGCTACTTATGATTTCTTCAACTTGTAATGAATATCCAGTGATACATGGTGAAAGGAAGGACATTATAAAAGCTGTTGGTAATTTGCTGATATAGTATCCAGTTTTGGAGGTTTTCTTGTTGCTAATATCTTACTGTTATTACTTCGACTCTATCTTCCATTATTTTAGTTGTACAATCAGTGGCTGTATCTTCCTTCACTTCAGCATTAGTGTTGGCATTAGCAAAAAGGTTGAATGAGGAGAAAGCATTTAGCTGCTATTATCACGAGAGTAGATTGGGAATACCTGTGAACACGGAATTCTAGGAGAAATAGATCGGGTATGAAGCTTTATTTAATGGGATCCTGTCGGCTCTAGAGTATATGAAAGTGCAAATATTTGTCATCTTTGTCATTTCAAACTGGAAGGTTCCCCATATAATGAATTCTCTTATCTTGTTCTTGATAGAGCTAATTATATCAAAGTTGTCTTTTCAAGAAAAAAAAAAGTTGTCTTTTCAAGAATCTTCATACATTCTGTTTGAATCTTTCATGATATTAATAGTTCAAAAAGAACTAGGTGCTGGGTTTAGGTTGTGTATCACAAAGTAAGAGATGAAAAGCATTGTCAAAGTAAAACTCCACTTCGTTATGGTGTCAACTATTTGTTGTGGCATTGTGAAAATCTGATTCAAGCTATGGTGTCAACTATATGTTGTGGCACTGTGGAAATTTAATTCATGTTAAGAGCAACTAATTCATGGTATCAACTATTTGTTGTGGCATAGTTTTTCTCCGTTCTTAATGTTCATTGAATATTCTCTTATTTCCTTGTGCATAGACAAAGACTTATGTGTGTTCGCAAATTGCGTATCTCACTTTGTTGTTGTAGCATGAACGCGTCGTGACAAAGTTGAACAAGATTCTCCTTCTCTTGAATTTCTGGTGTATGCAGTATCTCGAGATTGTTGTGACAAAATGTTGAACAAGCTTCTCCTTGTTTACAATATCTTGATATGATCACAAGTTGATCTCGATCGCCCAGCTACTTACATATATGATGATTTGTTCAAATTGTAATGTCATGATTTATTATGTATAAAAATAATATTTAAAAGGGTGTAATAATATTTGTATTAGTTATACATAGATTGATAACACTATCAATACTATCAATACAGGATGAAATAATACATGTGAAGCCATGTTCAAATCATCCCAAGAGGGAAACCAGGTTCTTGCTGGGCATGTGAAGCCATAGTAGAAGCTTCGGACAATGTCAAGGATGAAGTATTGGGGGTTTTCTAAAACTAGATATAGGTTAATGGGTCGAAAGAAGGCCAATTTTGAATTATTTCCAATAAGTTTAGGCATTTTTGAACCTTTCACTTTATTTTTCAAGGCATAAGGCTTTGGATTAAGGTTAGGTTAAGTAAAACACATTGTTACTTTTTATTCATTTTCACCCTCAAATTTGCTCTAAAAATTTAATTCTCCCTCAACTTTGAACAATAGACATTCTCCTCCGTTAAAGCAAAGTTGAGGGAGAGTTTGATTTAGTTTGGGGAACAGGGTCAAAAAGATTCCTCCATTTTGTTTTAATGGCTAAAAATATCTTTCATTATAATGTTAGGTCATTTATGCCCTTCCGTTATGAAAGTTAACAAATATACCCTTCATTTGACGGAAATCCCTAAATTAATTCAAATAACCCGATTTTATAAAAAATAACCCACTCTCATATTTTACCCGTTCCAACCTGCCTCCTAAAATAACCAAGTCTTCCTTCTCTCATAATTTCTTCTCCAGCAACTCCATCTCCGACCAACAACTTCTCCCATTCCCTTTCCCACCACCGACGGCTGCCGCCACATCTCCACTGCCCGTTATCGCCACTACAACGCTAAACTAAAACATCAATGTGGCTGTAGCCGTCGGTGGTGGGAAAGGGAATGGGAGAAGTGGTTGGTCGGAGATGGAATTCGCCAGAGTTGCTGGAGGAGAAAATATGAGAGAAGGAATACTTGGTTATTTTCAGAGGCGGGTTGGGACGGGTAAATATGAGATTGGGTTATTTTTAATGAAATAGGGTTATTTGAATCAATTTGGGATTTATGTCAAATGAAGAATATATTTGTTAACTTTCGAGAGGGGCATAAATGATCCAAAATTATAACGGAAGATATTTTTAGCCATTAAAATAAAGTAGAGGGATATTTTTGATCCTTTTTCCTTTGGTTTATGTCCAGATATTAGAGCCTATTTGGCCAAGAAAGTTTTTCACTTTTTTCCGAAAAATAATTTTACTTTATTTAGAAGTTAACGTTTGGTCATGCAAAATCCTAAATACAACGTTTGGTCATGAAAATCCTAAAAATAACTAAAACACCTAAAAACTTGTTTTTGCCTTTTTCACTTTCAATATATTCAAAACAACCAAATTTTTTGCAAAAACTATAATCAAATACTTCATTTTCAACTTCAACTTTAAAATACCAAATAAAGTGAAAAATATTTGATTTTCATGGCCAAACGCCTGCTAAATTAGCAAATACTTTTGGATAATTGGGATTCTTATGCAAAATCTCTAAAAATAAAATAAAATAGTAGGGCAATATTCTCACCTCTTCTAAATCTTATGATTATGAACCACAAATATAATGAACCCTTTCCCAAACACCACCAACTCAAAACAATTCACAGTAGCCGTCACCCATTCCATAATACAAAACTCAACAACAATGGTGAAAATCAATGAAGACAAGGTACTTAAAGCAGTAAACGCTCTTCTCAAATGGAAAAAATTTCAATCCAGTAAAACCCAAAACCCACAATCATATCAAGAAGATGAAGAAGAAACACAATTAGTAGATGATAATTTCATTTACCTTCAATTAACTCTCAAGAAAATCCCACCAAAAGAACTCACTAACCCTCACAAAATCACTCTTTGTCACCCCATTTCAACATTCTCCAATATTTGTCTCATCATTAATGACAATCCCAAAAAACCCCACAACTCAAAATACAATCTTTATGCACCCAACAACTCAAAATCCAAACTTGATGGACCCCAACGCTCAAAATCCAAACTTGATGTACCCCACAATTCAAGAACCAATCTTGATGTTGAAACAGTTCAAAAAAAGATCAAATCTTTAGAAATACCAATTACTAAAGTGTTGAAGTTATCCAAGTTGAAAGCTGAGTATAAGCCTTTTGAAGCTAAAAGGGATTTGTATGAGTCATATGAACTGTTTTTAGCTGATAAAAGAGTGGTTAATTTGCTTCCAGGTTTATTAGGGAAGCAATTTTATAAAAAGAAAAGGAAAGTACCTGTGCCTGTTGATTTAAAGGGGAATAGTAATTGGAAAGAGGAGATAGAAAGAGCGCTTTCGTCGACTTTGTTGTGTTTAGGGAATGGGACTTGTAGTGTTTTGAAAGTTGGGAGAAATGGGATGGAGAGTAGTGAAGTTATGGAGAATGTTTTAGCGGCTATTGATGGAATTATTGAGTTTGTTCCGAAAAAATTGGGTGGTGTTAGAGCTTTTCATTTGAAGTTTTCGGATTCATTGGCATTGCCTATTTATGAGGATTTGCCTGATCAAAGAGAAAATAATGAGAAGAAAAAGAAGTAAAGAAAGTGAAGATTTTTCCAACTAGAAGTCTGACGCATAGGCTGGATCACAATCAAATGTTATGTTTTGTGGTAAATTTGGATGAAATGTTTCCATTTTTATTCTTACTAGGCAGTGAATACAACAATGTGTTCTTTTCCATATTGCTGTCCTTTTATTGTCTGATTTGATCTAGTGTTTTTTCAAGTGGGAAATTCTATTGTTATATTTTTTGGTAGCTTATCAGTGTAATTCAGTTCAATTTATGATAAAAGTGAGAGTTTCAATCATCACGTGCTCAATAGGCCGTCGCTTCATCCTTTTCTATTTTAGCTAGTTTTTATGTGTATTATACGTGCAACTATTTCTACTCATTGCGATCATGCGAGAATGTTTTTTTTGGGTTTGTTCCGAAAAAATTGGGTGGTCTTAGAGCTTTTCATTTGATGTTTTTGGATTCATTGGCATTGCCTATTTATGAAGCTTTGCCTGATCAAAGAGAAAATACCGAGAAGAAAAAGAAGTAGAGAAAGTGAAATCTTAGCTCAACAATCAAATGTTATATTTGGTGGTAAATTTTGATGAAGTGTTTCCATTTTTATTCTTACTAGGCAGTGAATACAACAATGTGTTCTTTTTTATTGTCTGATTTTATCAAGTGTTGTTTCAAGTGGGAAATTCTAATGTTACATTTCTTGGTAGCTTATCAGTGTAGTCGGTTTAATTATGATAAAAGTGAGAGTTTCCATCATCATGCGCTTCAAAGGCCAGTTGTTTCATCCTCTTTTATTTCTACTCATTGCGATCATGCGAGAATGTTTGAGCTGCATTAAAGGAATTGTTGGGTTTGTTCCGAAAAAAATGGGTGGTCTTAGACCGTTTCGTTTGATGGTTTCGGATTCGTTGACATTGCCTGTTTATGAAGCTTTGCCTGATCAAAGTGAAAATGCTGAGAAGAAAAAGCAGAGAAAGTGAGATCTTGGCTCTTCAAAAAAAAAATTCCAGTGCGTAAGTAATTAACGCATAGGCTCATAATCAAATGCTATGTTTTGTGGTAAATTTGGATGAAGTGTGTTCCGTTTTTGTTCTTACTAGGCAGTGAATACTACGGTGTGTTCTTTTTCCTTTTGCTGTAGTCCTTGTATTGTCTGATTTGATCTAGTGTTGTTTCAAGTGGGAAATCTCTTAGTAGCTTATCAGTGTAGGCGGTTCAATTTATGATAAAAGTGAGTTTCAATCAATCATGTGCTCAAAAGGACAGTTGTTTCATCCTTTTCTATTTTAGCTACTTATGTGTATTATACGTGCAACTGTAATAATATAGAAAGAGCATGCTCGTCGACTTTGTTGTGTTTAGGGAGTGGGACTTGTAGTGTTTTGAAAATTGGGAGACGAGGAATGGAAAATGGTGAAGTTATGGAGAATGTTTTAGCTGCCATTGAAGAAATTGTTGAGTTTGTTCTGAAAAAATTGGGTGATGTTAGAGCTTTTCATTTGAAGTTTTCTGATTCATTGGCATTGCCTGTCTATGAGGGTAAGTAATCGACGCATACGCTCACAATCAAATGTTACCTTTTTTTTGGTAAATTTGGATTAAGTGTTTTCGTTTTTAATCTTATTATTAGGTAGTGAATACAACAATGTGTTCTTTTTCCTTTTGCTGTCCTTTTATTGTCTGGTTTGATCTAGTGTCGTTTCATAGTGAGAAATTCTAATGTTATATTTTTTGGTAGCTTATCAGTGTAGTCGGTTCAATTTATGATAAAAGCGAGAGTTTCAATCATCATGCGCTTCAAAGGCCAGTGTTTCATACTTTTCTATTTTAGCTAGTTGTTGTGTATTATACGTGCAACTATTTCTAATCACTGGGATCATGCGAGAATTTTGCTCTAATATCTTGAGCAGTCATAAACTTTAGCTGATTCCTGATCCCTCGTTTTTTTAGGTTTACAAAACTTAAAGCGTTGATAAATTTGGTTTTGGATTCTGCATAGGACAGCTATATCTGTTATGGCATTTTATATGTGGATTGTGTATGTGCTTGTTTTATGTCATAAATGCTAAGCAACAGCAGCACAGGTGTTATGCTAGGACAAGTTTCATTTTAATAATATGGTGATGAGGTAATCATTGGTATAGACAACAAAGGATCAGAACATGAGATGCAAAAAATAAAACATCCAAGGTTCATTACAGAGCTTTTATGCAGAAATGGTGTATCTTAGATGGAAGAAATAAGGCCTCTCTCTTTGAGGAATGCGATGCAATCATCAAACATCTCTTCAATGGACTTGAATTTCATTCCTAAGCCCTCCAGCTTCGAAGTGTTGAATTCATAGGGAGGTCGATCCAATTCCTTAAACCTGAAATAGCAGTGTTGGCAAATGGGAATCTTCATCAAAGAGGTACTGCATTTCTTTCTAGTTTCTATTACTATATGATTTTAGCAGAGATAATGAATAAAGATGTAGCTGTAGATATTTCTAGGTCACAGAGACAGATTCAAGAACTAAAAGCAGTAAAGTGCACCTCTTTTTCTTACTATACTCACATACATACATAGGTTTTAGTTTTTCACTTCTGTATGAATAGTAACGTATGCAGGATTTTGTGCAAGTGTTATAGTCCCACTAACAAAACTTGACTTGTACATTGCGTTGTGACTTGAGCTTTAGGGGTTTTAAGGAGTTACTTCATGTTCTAAATTAGTGTTTACTTTGTTGTATTTTGAAGTGGTGCTAACTACATAAACCAAATGTTTATCTAAAATATTATACAGTGAAATTTTAGCAAAGCAATGTCTGATGACTGTTCCTGCTATAATCCGCCACTACATAAGTCAGACCTCTCTATAACAGTCATCCTCTATAACAACATTTCACTATAACAACCATGCTTTTGTGGAACCGATCTATTTCATGTTATGTTATGAAATATATTCTCTATAACAACATTTCGCTATAGCAGCCAAAAAGTATCAGAACAAACGATGTTATTATAGAGAAGATGTTGTTATTGAGTTTTGACTGTATGTAACTTGCGTTTGAGACAATAGGTTCAAATGCACCCACAGCTTATGTAATGGATCTGCCTCTTCTCGGGATTATACTAACCTTTTAGGAATAGGCAAAGACGGGTAGCGCTCTGATAGAATCGAGACAAGTTGATTGTTGTCAAGAACTTTTGAGCTGCAAAGGAACCTCCCATGAGCACTTGGATGCTCATAAACAAGTATATGAGAGAGAGCTACATCATCTATGTGAACGTAACCCATTCTTCCATGGAATTCAAACTTATCTGTCTGTCCTTTAAGCAAACCAAGAACATCATTTGCTGTTGAACACAAATCTGGAGGCAAACTTGGCCCAATGATGAAAGAGGGAAGTAGTGTCACAAGATCAATGGTGTTGTTTTCACAGAATTCCCAAGCAGCCTTCTCAGCTAGGGTCTTTGATAGTACATACCAAATCTTGCATGGAAAGAGTAAAATGGTGAGATACTGAGATCATTGTTTATATTTCCCATCCAAATTTATATGACACTGTTCTGATTTTGGTACGTGTCAAAGTGTTTGATCCCATTCTATTTCTATAAACCTTCCAAGAAAAGTCAAGAAAATATTTAAATTTTAGGATGTGTTTGGTATGAAGGGAAATGTTTTCCTCGAAAAATAAGTAGGTTGCTAACTTATTTTCTGGTGTTTGATGAGTAAACAGAAAAAGTTGTCTGAATAGCATTTATGTAATTTAGGCAAACACAACGAGGGTGGATATGGGATCGGTGGGTGTGGAGGTGGGGGTGGGTAGGGGTGGGGAAGGGCAAAGGGGAAATGGGCGTGGGAGGTAGATCAATGTGAAATGCCGTTTGTTAAACTTACTTTTCCTAATTTTACAAGGGAAGTCATTTTCTGACTTTTAAGAAACTTGTTTTCCTGGTGGAAATGTTGACCAACCAAACATAGAAAATTTCCTCCATTCTGAACACACCCTTAAAGTTTTAACTGATATTCTCACTATCAAACTATCTTTTCAACTACTACTTTAGTACACACTTCTGTATGTAAAGTCAAACTAATATTTAAACTTCATACTCAATCAAATATCAAACGGAATGGACCGAGTATTTTATAGGAAATGTTAATAGCAGAACAGATGTATATACCTCAAATTTTTTGCAGAATTCGACAGAGCTCCAAGATGATTCATCCAAGGGTATGTTAGGGTCAATGTCATCTCTTACCCTTGCTGTCGAAGAAGAGGAAGTCAAAACCACACGTCTCAGTCTTGCGTTTTTCTTACAGGATCTTAGCACATTTAAGGTACCATCTACTGCAGGATTCAAGATTTCAACCTGCAGCATGCAAAATTAGTTACTTGAAGGTCATTCACTCCGTTCGATTTTATATGGTACTCTTTTTTTCAGTCAAATATTGTCATATAAAATGAAACGGATAGAAGATTTTGGATACCGTGGCATCAAAAGTAGGCTTTCCCAAGACAGGTGAGGCAGTATGAAAAACACCTTCACAACCCATAATCGCATCATCAAAGCTGCCTTCATCAGTTAGGTTAGCCTTCACCAGACGAAGTCTCTCCTTTGCTCCTTGTAGCTTCCATAGATGTCCTACTTTCTTCTGGTTCCCTAATTTATTAACATAAAAACGTCATTACCATGAAATAGATGAGTGGATGAATCTCCATTACTAGTAACTATATTACAAGAATTCATTTATGCATACGTATCCCTTTAGGGGCAGAGCTATTGCCGCTTGTCTCACGAGCAGAGCACACCAGCAGCGTGCATCGCGTGATTCTAATGTGTTGTTTGCACTTGACTGGGTGGGCAATTGACCGGAATATATTTGATTCGCCCCGCCTACTTATCTTGATTGACAACATTAAAGAGAAAGCCACAGTTTTGTGTTAACATGCTATGGTCTCATCACCCTTACGAGGTAGTGATGCGTTTCACGTGCTCTAAGCCAGACCTGTGTGTGGTTAGGAAGATTGGCCACAGAGTGGTACAACCCTACCCTACCACCTATAGGACGGCTGCCCCAAAAGGAACCCTTATTCATGGGGAGTCTATTGACCTGTATAGATGGATCAATTGCTTATCAGTGTATATATACTACATATTGAATCCCCTTGAAAGGTATAAATTATATTTTAACTCTACCCAGTGAGTATTTTCACTTATGATTGTGTGTAACTATTCGATGTCAATACAAATGTATGCAGGGGCAGAGCTACATGTTATGAAGGGAAAAGGAAAAGGGATGTTATGCGACTGATGGATTTGGACCATCCACCTCTATGAAGGGAAAAGGTTGGAGCTCACCAAATCAGCCACCCTCAATCCCACGAGGGGAGTTCAACTGGACCCCTTTAGTCGAAAAATTTCCTTATGCAGATAAGGTAAAGGAACAAAACTTATATATATAAACTGTTGAATCCCTTTGTACAAGGGAAGCTTTAGCATAGCAGCATAGGTGGTTCAAAAATTGCTTTAGGTCGCAGGTTTGAATCCTCATTATGGTATTCCTGCGTTCTTTTGAGTCCCTTCGTTAGAATTTCTGATTTCACCACTGAATGTGACATAGACTAGTAATGAGATGAGAGTATGAGTAGTCGATGTACCTGGATCTCTAACTGTGCCAATGACATGATAACCAGACAAGAGAAGACGTTTGATCAACCATGAAGCTACAAAACCAGATGCACCTGTCACACATACTTTTCCCTTGTAATTATTGGTGTTTTCTTCTACTACTATATTTTTATCCTCTTTTATTTCCATGTTTTTCAACTTCTTGGTAGCACCAAGTTCATGTATTGATGTGTATATATAGGGGAAAGTTGGGCTTTCTTGAAGTTGGTTTAAAGAAGGTGAATCATTAATTTTCTGTGGCTTTTTTTGCACTCACTACCTGCATTAGTTTTTTTCTTTTTCCAACTAATAAAAACCCTAACACCCTATTGCCGCTTTAGATTAATACTAGTATTAATCAAATTGTCTTTGTGTGATTAAGAGTTGTAAGCAAATTATTTTTGTATGATTAAGAGTCCTAAGCAAATTATCTTTGTGATTAAAGTTGTATGTGAATTGTTTTTGTGTGATTAAGAGTTTATTTGTACTCGTAGAAAGTTTCATGGCTTAAATTTTCTTCTAGAAAACATTAAAAATAACTTATATATTTTACACGGTGATTAATTTTCTAATAAATCTTACCAGATGTGCTGTAAGACAGAAGCATATTATTAGAATTTAAACTTAATGAGTTCAACCTTGAAGATTCTTGACGCCGAATTTATTGTACTATTATAATTATGGGTTCAAATATAATATTTGTCGAGATTTTAGTAGTAATATTTTTTTACATATATTTTTATATTCAATATTGAAAATTATGACCGCTAGCCAAAAGGTTACAGACTACATATGCCTCAGCATAATGACTCACACTTGGTTTGGTGAATTGCATAAAATTATCTTGGTATAAATTTTTGGTATTGTTTATCCACTTGTGCTTGGTCTTTTAAGTCCTACATCGCTAATCTTGATATTTAATTTAATACACTAATTGATGTATTATTTTATACCTAAATATAACTGGGAATAACTATACATGGACTAAACATCCAAATACAAAATTACCTTTTATATTTTCTTAAATCTATCATCAACACTCTTTCGATTCTAAATTTTTTTAAAAACAAACTCATATTTAGCTAGTTATGCTATACATCACATTTTTGGCATAAAGAATCAAACGCCTGATAAAAGTATCCCTGCCGCGAGTAATATTTTTAAGACAACTATTACAAGAATGTAAAAGGAAGCTTTTCAATTCAATCTTCATTTTCTGTTAAAAAAATAAAGCTCTCCTTGGTGCTAGTTTCTCCCTGTTATGTTTCTATCACGAGAAAGACGCACCAAAGAGGTATCCCCAAGAGAACATCAGGTCGTATGACAAGAAGATTGCACCGTTATTTTTTTTTTTAAAATAATATAATTTATTTGTAAGATTACGGCAATGTATCAAATAGCGATTCATACATATACTTGGAATTTTAAGATATTACCATATGTGCTTAAAATGGTATAATTATCTCGGAAAGTCACCTCAGCTCGATGCTAACATCCAACTATGATAGAATTATCCCAAATACATGCTCCAGGATAAAAGCAGCTTAACGAAAGATAATTCCCCATTCTCCTCCAATACTAGTACATTCCTTGATCTAAATTTAAGGACCTTCCCCATTACGATCGGATCTAGCCTGGAAAGTATACGAGTACGGCAAATTCAAATCCAAACTCCGAGTTGAAAAATTCACTGAACGTGTCCATATAATAAACTTCAAATCCTGAATCCACCTCTGATCCCTGTACTTCTAAGTGGTCAAATTTGAACCTAAAACTTCTATTTACCTCCCGCAGAAATTATGGAAGACTTTTGAGTGAAATTTTCCATAAAATAGCAATTCATAACATTGAAAAGTTAGTATCACGTGAAACCTTGAACCAATCCAAACTTCCTTTAGAAGCTATAGCCTAGTCTCTATAGTTCCATTTTACTAAACTTCAAAAGTTTGATCCTGTAAATGTCAAGGGAAAAGAAATCTTTTGCAATACACTGCTACTTAGTGTTTAGAATATTATGCACCAGAGCTTCCTAGAATCAAAGAACTGAAAAACAAAAGAAAACGATGAGCCTTCTAGAGCTTATTACGCTTAGTCCCCTTTGATTCTACAGACGAAATAGGAGGGATGATTCTATATTCTTGTTTTGGTGTTTCCTCCTTCTGGACTTCATCTTTGTTGCTCACATCATCATCATTGTCCTCAAGGACATCCTTCGAAAAAGCATTAGGACTTGCCTTGATACAGCTTTGAAGAGCGACAAACGGACTAACGCACTCAGAGCCCTACAGTGGGAAATTCAGAAATTTCAACATGTTAAAAGGAAGAAAATGGAAAATACAAACTCATCTTCTATTCCCTTTCTGTTCAAAAAGACGGTGTTTGAGCATTTCTTTTTCAATGTCCTGTATGAATGAAAGGAAGACGACAAAGGTTCCTGATCATATTTATTACATTTACATCCTAGTCAATTTACTGCAAGGAACCAATCTTTGATGCCTGGTTTTGTCTAATGACATTTATACTAGTATTTTGTTCTAGAGTATGGAGAAAGCAAAACTGAAATCCTCTCAAGCAGAAAAAAGAAAAGCAGCCTCTAGAAACATATTATCTATAATTTGATCTACCTTTTCGAAAAAAACAAGAAAGGAAAAAGAAAAAACACATAATATTAATCTTCCTCTCACAATATAGAACACATAAATAGGTACAACTCTAGCTGAATAACCTAACCAATGTTTACCATGTTACAACTTATGTGGGCACTTAATAAGCTGAACTTCATACAGGAATATCAGCTCCGAGGCAAGAAAAAAAAAAAAAAATGAAACAAGATATGACATCTCTCCACAGGAGATGAGCAAGAAAGACCAATAATATAAATTACAAAAAGAACAAGGAGCATATAAATGCAGTTACCTTTTCTTCAGCTGTGCTCTTGAGGAAACAGAGGAAAGCGTCTGAAAACTGGTCACCGCAGGGGCCACCCCGTAAATGAGCAATGCAAGGGCATTCTAGGGCTTTCCGAGCTTTCTCGTCAATTGACTAAAAGTAGAGTTTCAGTTTCTTGAGCATAGATAAGTAACAAATTTCAACTTTTATTGAGTAAGTTTATGATCCGAAAAAACTGAACCAACCTCATCCTCACCATCTTCACCATATGCTGCAGCTTCTACAAGAGAGGGGATAAAAATTTGTGATGTGTTCTATAAATTCTTGCACCAGGTATTCTTGTTATTTCTCAATAATTTTAGATGAAAATGAGAAATGCAGAGTCCTAGGAACCTTTCAACTTAAATATGGTTCCAGCATCTTAAGCAGTAGTCAGTCAATACTTATTACACGGCTCAAGTCTTCAAAAATAGCAACTACTTCCACTACAGATTAAGTATGCCTGTTGATGTTATACAAATAGATGAATAGATAACTGTAATTATTGGATCTAAAGACAATGCGTCTGAGAGGAATTTGAGATAACAACAGACACTCAGAGAGACATACAGATAATAGCAGAGAAAGTTGCAAAAAAAGAAACTACAGTGAGAAATAATGTTTATTAAAAGCCGTAGCTTTCTCTCTCTCTCTCTCTCTTTTTGTTTTTTTGAGAATGGTAACAAACAATAGCTTTGTCACTTAAAACAATGAAGTGATGCGAAGCAAGGGATCATCGCTTCATGGTGAAACTACGCTCTTCAGATAAGTGTGCGCTTCAAGCAATGATGTGCAACGTGATCCTAGTGAGAAATGGTATATTCTTAGAATTTCAAGTTTATGGAGTAGGTTCAATATTGAAATATCATATATCAGAAATAGAAATTTGATTATTACAGTGCTAAATTCACGTATGTATGGTATTTTTAATTTTTCGTAAATTGCACGCTTCACTTTAAAAAAGTGTGCGCTTTACTTCTCTCTTTTCCTTTCAAGCTCCATCGATCTTGTTGCTTTTTTGCGCTCTTCGCTTCTGACAAGCTGGTGAGAAAACAATACGTGCAAAAATGCAGTGATAGCTAATCACGTCGGAAGTTAAATCAGAGCTCTTATCAGTTCCCAACCCAGAAAATAGTAAAATATTTGCAATCGATCAACTTTGCCTCAATCCCAAAATAGTTGAGCTCGGTTATAACATCACGTATCAATACACGAAAAACATATAGTATTATATAAGCAAAAACAAAACCAAAGATTCCTTAATGAGTGTTAAGATGAAGGACTTTCAGCCTAACTCGACCCCAAAAATTAGTTCATGAGGTGAGGATTGTTCAAGACCCTCTAGGAGACAAACAACCCATCCCTCAACCAATGTGGGACACTTAACACCTTGGCATGCCTAGAACTAGCAAATGGAAGCATGGATAACATAAGATAGGGGCCTAATATGGAGAGACACGAGAATAAGAATAGGTCTGGCTCTAATACCATGTTAGGAAGATGGGCCTTGGGCCTAACTCAACCTCAAAAGCTAGAACATAAACTAACGATTGCTCAAAACTATATAAGGAGACAAACAACTTATCCCTCAACCAATGTGGGACACTTGATAATGGGTAACAGGAAAACTGCATTCTAGATTATCTTCTCTTAAATATCCCCCACCTTTATCTGGTGGCAGCAAAGCATAGGAAACCACACCCTGTTTCCCTCACCACCGAAGGTGAATATGGTGTTTTTTTTTTTTTTGGCAACTAACTTTTTATTAATCATCAAAGCGAATAGTTACAAAACCATAGCAGCCCTAACACAGGTTGCTATCTAAGGAGAAAAAACTCAAAGATTACAGCAGAGATATAAGGCAGCTTAGAAAGTCATCTGCTGTAACCTAGATCTAATTCCCACAGGACCTCTCACACAACATACATACGCTATCTCTCTTGCTACTACATTCCACTGCTTATTCTTATCTTCAAAAGTTTCTTTCCATCCACACAGCATGCACGAATTCAGTGTAGACTAATTTGAGAGTTTGAGCAGCTTGTGACTTGCCCTTTGTCTTGCTGAGCACCCATTTCAAATGATTCTCCCAATTAGCAGCAGCATTATAATCCTCTTTAATCCAGGAAAGAAGTTTCATCCATAGGCACTTTGAGTAGTCACAATGCACAAATATATGATCTCGAGTTTCTAAGTGAACACGGCAGAGTTTGCACTTCAGATCCACATCTAGTCCCCATTGTGAATCTAGATTTTTAAGTACATGGGTACAGAGAAACACTTTACCTACTACGTCTTTCTTAGTCGATACAAACTTATTATACTTATATACTTTTGAATAACTTAGACTATACATGAGTATACCAGCTAGTTGGGATTAAGATTATCGTCTTTACTACCCTCACATTCAGTGACAGAGGAAGGAAGGAAGGAGATTCAATTCATCCGAAAACTATACAACATGTATAGGCTAAAAACAATTCTGTTACACATATATTAAATTTTGAATCCCCTTAACATAAGAAAAATACAAGTTCATACTCAAGGTGAGGCATTTTTGGATTTTTTTGAATCCCCTTATCAGAATTCCTAGCTCTGCCACTGCTCACATTAAGTCTGGTTGGTAGAGATATAGCGTAGCGATAGGTGGGAGATTTAGAGAATCTAAAGTTTTAGATCCCTAATTACATATTATCTAGCATTGGAGTCAAATGGACTAGAACAAGACTCAATAGATAGAGAGGATTCATATAGTCGGCCCAAAAGGTTTGGGATTGAAGTAGTTATCGCTGTTCTTAATTGTTAAATACATACTATCGCTCGAGCCAAGAGAAGGAAAAAAGATCCATCTACTACTTTCACTAATATACATTCGCCCATGCCCACCACCCAGGGGTGGGGGTGGAGTTTACACTGTATATAAGGCTAAACTTATTTTTTATGTATATGTAGTAAATTTTGAATCCCCTTGACTTCTTCGTATGTCTACGCCTTCATATTTTTTAAACCCCTTAATGAAAATCCCGACTCCACCTCAGTCACCACTGGCCTCCTCAACTCCTCTCCAAACCAAAAATAGAAGGAGAAAGATTTTTTGTTTTTTGATAATGCAAATAATTTTATTAACAATGGAAATCCCCGTATACAAGCCGTAAACCAAAAGAAGAACCTATTACCTACACCAAAATATGGTTCTCAAGAAAAGAGATTCAATCCGCTATACAAATAGGGACCTCGTAAGTACACCAAAAGGTAACTAGAGACAAAACTCTCCTATGCAATTTTTACAAAGTTAAGGACTTGTAAGTCCTTATAGTGCAGTTACTAAGCCGTACAAGTCTTTGAATCTTGATTCTTGAAAAGGGAGCAAAAATACATCCAAAAGCTTTAAAAAAATAAATTTAAAAAAAAAGAGTAAAAGGGAAAATTGAGGAATAAAGTTGAGAACCTGTAAGTCCTTATAATGCAATTACTAAGCCATACAATTCTTTGAATCTTGATTCTTGAAAAAGAGCAAAAAAAAAAAAAAGAATTGAGGAGTACCAGCAATCAAAGAATCAAGAGAACGTGGTTGAGAATCATTATTAACACTTTGAGATTGATTGTCAATGGCATCACTTTGCACTTGTCCCATTTTTTCCCTTAACAATTGATGAAACTGCTGAGTCTTTGACTCTTCGGCCTTTTGTTGATACGACAATATAGAAATTTAGGGTGTGTTCGGTAATAACGGAGAATGGTTTTTAAGAAGATTTTTTTACGAATATAAGTGATTTATAAGTAATTTATCTATTCATTTTCTTGTTTTTGCTATGAAAGTTGAAAAATATTGTTTTAAAAACATTTGCGTATATATAATGCAAAACACTTTTTTTTTAATTCGGAGGTGGGGCAGGGGCGGGGGGCAGGTTTGGCATAGGGGGTGGGTATGTGGCGTAGGCAGGTAGGTGTGTGTGGAAAGTACCGGGTGGTTGAGAATATACTAGTGAATTTGTTCGCGTTTCGCGCGTTCAAGAAAAAACGTATAAGTTCATGAAAAAATTGTAAATTTAGTAGATATATAAAGAGACAATTTTTCTACACTTATGCATATAAAATCAATTCACTAAATTGGTTAAACAACTTAAATACTATGTCAATTAACTTTACTAATCATGTCATTAATTACACATTAAAAAAAAACAGATTATAAAAAAGACTAAAATTTTAAGATGATATTGTTCATCAAGATCCAATTTCAAAATCGGTCATCTTGTGTGTGATCTTCCGAAAGCACCTGTATCTTTGCCATTTGTTCTGTAAAAAGTTTAGAAGCCTCATGTATTTTTATTAGAGCTACTTCCTAAAAAAACATTATATTAAATCCTTGAAAAAATCTTAACATTTTCATATGGTTTTAGTTATTTTAAATTAATATAAGTCTCTAATAAGTTCAACTTAAAATTTAGAAGCAAATACTATTTCGAAAATAGTTTCACATTTTTGAACAACAGTCATATTTTTGTTGTTAATTCGTCACTCAAAATGTCTCTAATAATGCTATATTACTGTGTGAAGTCACTTCGTGACATATGAATTTGTGCATATAAAATTCTATGCACTGTAATTGATATTTTGAATTTTCTTATTTCTTCCTAAATTCACTTCTATCACGCGAGAAAAATTAAAACTAAGAGAATCAATATAGTGGTCTTTAAGAAAGGTTATAGACATGAGAAAGTTCACTTCTCTAGTGATAGCTCATATTTTTTAGTTATTTCCCATTCGGTGTTTGGTATTCATATTGGAGCCCGATTAAATTCGGATTCGCACCGAGTGCCAATCTGGGGGAAGCGCTTCCTACCAAAGATTTTTCATACTCAAAGCTCAAATCTAAGATTCTGGTTAAGTGAGAAGCAGTTTCATCCGCTGCACCACATCCTTTTATAGTAGTGATAGCTCATCAACCTGCACATTACCTATATTTTAAATGTTAAAAAGAGCAAAAATGCAATCACACAAGCTAAAAAAGTATATTTAAAGTTATCATAGCAACTTTAAATTACATAGATTCATCATCATAGAAAAAAAAGAGTAATATTCAATTTCAATGTTGCTTGGCATAAGGTCAAGAAAGGCAATACTTAAAGATTAATTGAAATGGTTAAACTTCTCAAATTCTCGTTTCTAATTTTTTTAATTCCCTCTCAAGAACTTTCCTTTATAAAAAAAATATTTTTCAAGAAAAACATGTTAGCATAGAATTATTGAGTTAATAATATGAAAATTAGATAACCTCATATATTCTTGGCGTCATAGAATCTCCATACATGTCATAAAAACCGGTTGCCCTTCCCATCTGCAAAAGATACATTTTTAGTTCTTTTCTCAACTTTTCTTTCCACTTAAAATAAAAATAAAATAAGAATAGTTACTTTCTGACTACACTATTCATGAATAGTGGTGGAGCCAAGATTTTCAATAATGGAGTTCAAAATTTAAAGAATCAAACAAACAAAGAAGCCAAGAAGATTCAACATATACAATACATATTAAAAAAAAAAATTTAACCTTGTATGTATAGGTAATCTTCCGCCAAACAGGGTTCAGATGAATCCCGTTGCCCCTTCTTAGCCAGGCCCAAGAGGATTACATGTATCAATGAATATCTCTTCATTGCAGTTGCTTGTGATAGTTCATAAGCTGTTACAGGTTGATTCCTCTAATTGTAGTAATCATGTCATCATTCATAAAATGGTAACTGAAAAAGATGTCCAGGCATTTCTTCCAAACAAAAAAAGAGGAGAAGGATATTTAACAAAAGATGTAATTAAACGAAAGTGAGAAATCAAAAAAAAAAAAAAAGATAAAGAAATGATCCTCTAGCAGATATGACCTTTCCGAATCTATACCTTAATTTAAACCATTAGTGATCTTTACATCCCAACTGCCATCATTGTATGTTTTTGTACTCACAAATGACACCACTCATCACTTGCTACATGATATGTAAGTGTAAGTGATTTTTTTTTTTTTTTTTAGAAAATAACGTGCATATATTTCACAGACGGATTCAGAATTGGTGTTGGGCTGCGGGAGAAATGAGTCGAAACAGGATTTGCTTTTACCACAGAACTAACAACACATTCCGTATCAGGGTTCCCACATAATTTTCTTTTATATATTTAATGAAATCCCTGCTATGACTTTTCATTATCTTGATTTACTTCAAATCTTTAACAATTCTAACTAATTGAATTCTTTATCAATTCTTAACTGCCTTCAAAACTCTTCATTTTCCTTCTTTATGGAGTACAACGATAACCATTAATAGAAGAGGAAGACAGGGAACTGTAATTACTAAGAAATTTAAGTTGAACAGTTTCAAAATAATAAATGCACCTGACATTTATTTCTGAGAAGCCTAAATGCAATTCTTTGGCTGTGACTCTCCGAGAACAAAAGCATTAGTAGTTTAATAGCTAAATAATTGCATTACAATGAAGAAATAAACCAATAAAATGCCAAAAAAAGGAGAAAAAGGATAAATAAGAATGGTGGCTATAGAGAGGTGTCACATCACCTTATTTATGCTTAGCTTTATATTATATATAGATTTGTGTGTTTTTTTGGTTCAAGAAAATATTTTCAAAATACCAAATAAAGAAAAACAGGAATCATTTTCCATTATACCAAACACACCCTTTATAAGTTTTTTTTTCTTTTTTCCAGTGAACCTATTTTTAGAAAGTAAAAAAAAAAAAGTCACGGTGTGTGTACAACAAATTAAATTTACACATCAGTTCCTATTTTTGTCACATGTGTTCCTCACCGTCGTTTGGTATGTTGGACAAGCATAAATAGTTTAATTTACACATTAGTTCCTATTTTTGTCATATGTGTTACTCAAGGTCGTTTGGTATGTTGGACAAGCATAAATAGTTATGCGATAAAATATTGGGGAAAGAACACCAATACCCACTACCCACAAAATAATGGGCAATTTGCAGGATTTCCCTTCTGTGGGGGTGGTCTTTAATTTTCGCCCCTCAAATTGGTGGTCTTTAATTTTTGCCCTCTACCTTTGCAAATTCTACCTTAAGCATGCAAAATCTGCCTTGCATAGGCAGAGGGCAAAATTCAAAGACCTGACAAAATTTAAATATACCAATTTAAGGGGCAAAACTTAAAGACCACCAATTTGAAGGGTAAAAATTAAAGACCACCACAAATGAAGGGTAATCCGCGCAACAACAAAAAAAGTAAAATAATTATCCTTTCATACTCCCAGAACTATTTATCCTTTCTACCCGCTGTAGTTTTTGAAAATTGATTTATCATCATATTTTGAGATATAAGACGAGTTCCGAAATTTAAGGTGTCCAAGCTTTAAAAACCTCACTTTTTTACATTTCGTAAAGCATCTCAGATTGGGATAGTGACTCCCAAGAAGTTGAAAATTCAATTACTCCAATAGCGGTGAATCTAGGTCAAGTCTTCAATACGATAAAAGTGAATCATGGTAAACTTGATAAGAGGATGTGTCTTGATAACATTTATACAACACTTAAGGTATGTTCCTTTATGAAACTCTTGGCTCAGTTCGACCCCCTAAAATTTTACTTTTTTATTTTTTATGTATTTTATATTTTGTTTTATATGTTTTTTGCAAAAGGGCCAATAATGCCCTTGTACTATTTAAAAAGGTCAAAATATACACTTCATCTACCTATTTTGCTAAACATACCTCTCTACTCACTTGTTTGTCTCAAGATGGCCCTTAAAAATAACATCTTTCTCTTTATTATTATTTTTATCATTTATTTATTACGCGGTGCCTCCCTATTGGACAAAATTAAAATCCTACCCCCATCAGATTTTTTTCCCTTAAATCAAATCGCCCCGACCCACCATACCTGCCCCATGACCTAATTCCTAGTTAAAAAAAAAAAAACATCAGCACATCAAAACCAGCATCCCTTTACACTCAAATCTAATTCGTTTCTTTGCCTCCTCTTTCAGTTAGACCCCTTTACTAGTTATGTGTACGTGCTTTGCGCTTGTACCCTTATCAATGAGGCTAAAACATAAGCAATACAATTTGAATTATTAGATTCTAATAACAATCTCTTCATATCTTCTAAAGTTAAATTGTTTGACCTTAATGTACAATTGTTAAATGTTCTTGTATAAGTCTTCCAGAATCTGACATTGAGTTAAAAGATTATCACTATTTATAGTACGTGGGTAATGAGAGAATTTATATCCAATTCTACTATTTGTTAGAACATGTTTTATTCTTTTGTACACTAATTTTAGGGTACGCGCGTTGCACGTGTATTCTATGAAAAAAAATAGTTAATAAATTGTAGTTTGTATCACAATTTCATCACTACATCGAAAGCTTTTATAAATAAGGAAAATGAATTATAGATTATACAAATTGATGCCAAATATATGCAACAACCATTTAAATGGGGAATACGTATGCTATTACATTGCGTAATCAATAAAAAAATGTAGACAGGGAGAATGAGTTATGTATTATGGTAATTGATGTCTATTATACAACAGTCAGTTATATGGTTAGAAATGGTGCTCCTCCGTTTGTCCCAATTTATATGGTACAATTTTTTTTTTAATATGTCCTAAATAGAATGTCACATTTTACCTTTTTTATCAAATAATTTACAGTCACACAAATTTCTATAATTTATTTTAGATCACAAGTTTCAATAGTCTTTCTTATTTCTTAAATTTTATGTCAAGTTAAACCCTGCCACATAAAATAGGATGGAGGTAATATTACATTGCCCCATGGTATTCAGAATAACTGCATATCTTTATGAACCTGAAAAGTGAATAATTTAGTTAGTCATTTATATATAAGTTGTGATTATAGATGATAAGATATGTTGTTGTATCTTACTTGATATCTATTTAGAGATGATGATTTTGGTGTCTAAAAAACATAGACGTACTGAGATTTTCTTTCCGATGAATTCTAATTAAATGTCTTCTAGTGAAAGCTCGCCTATCAATATTTCGTGCGGAAAAAGGTATATCCTTCTAGGACTATATACTTTTATAGCAAGATATGTCAATCAAAATGTCATAAATAAAAAGGCACAATATATTAACGGACCCTTAAATTTGGCCTCAGCTGGCAAGTAAGCCCTCCAACTTTGGGTGTGCACAAGTAGGCACCTCAACTTTGGCCTTGTTGAGGTGTGCACAAGTAGGCTTGTGCACACCCAAAGTTGTGGTGTCTACTTGTGCACACCCAAAGTTGGAGGGTATACTTGCTAGCTGAGGCTAAGGTTGAGAGTCTGTTTATGTATTATGCCTAATAAGAATATATACCAGACTGTTAGCGATAAGCAACTAAAACTCATTTACCTTAAAATGGCATGAATAACAACACTAACGTATGACTTTGGTAGTTTTCCTCCGCCTATGGTACCAATAACAAAAACTTTATGACCAACAAAAATTTCTTTTGAATTTGATGCAATAATAGGGTAAGGTCCAGGTCACTAATCTAAGAAGAGCTATGTTTAGCTCTGTGAATACATCAACAAGAACAACAGGAAATGAGTCTTCGATATTGATTGAAATCTTCAGTGAAACTGACCTTGATAGAATGTCACGGGGTCATTGGCACAAATGTCCTTATTTTGGACTGGTGTTTAATTTTTGAGATAGGAGGGACAAAAATTAACGACCAGTCGGTTTGAAGGACAATTCATGCAAAAAAATGATTATTTTACGGCGTGACTCATCCAATATCATTGATTATAGATACATATAAAGTTTTAATATTTTTCAACTGAAATTAAGTCACCTATACATAGTTAAGTATTTTTCTTAATTAGATCACCAACATTATTTTATTACATTACTATAAAGTTAATATTAACTTATACTATTCAATCACCTTTAATTGACCCTTCCGATACCTATGATTATATGTATAGATAGAAATTTTATATTTTTGAACCATTAATTAAGTTACTATTCAAAGTTAAAAAATAAATATTTCACTTCATTTTTTGTAATCACGTTATGAGTTTAATGTGTTTTTTAATTAATTGTGTAAGATATCAAAATATACAAAAGATACATAATAAAAAGAAAGAACTTAGTAATTGAAGGCAACTCTGTATGTATTTAATTAATGGGGAATTCTTAGTAGCTAGGTTGGTTGGTTACCTGAACTTTCACCTTGTTGGTGAGGATTCGATTCCCCACAAATTAATCCCCTGCCCCTTCCCCATTTCTTATAAAAAATTAAAAAAAAGTATGTATTTAACTGATGGAAAACTCCAAGTTTGAGCTCATGCAACAAAAATAATGAAATCATTTATCCTACATAACTATTAGCTAGTATTAGTCAAATATTAAACTGATACTAATAAAAAAGAAGCAAAAATTCAACAAATAGTTCCAAACAATAGAGGTGAATAAGAGCACATCTAAACAATAGGAAAGAAAATTAAATAGCAAAACATTCCTAACGATGATGAGATAAAAAATGGAATAGACATTCATATAGATGAATCTGAATCTGTTACAGTAACCCAACAAAGGGGCTCCTATTGATAGGAGCCTTTACTGGTGACTCCGAATGGAACTAGCGACTAGAGACTCCAACCCCGACCTGGAATAATAACCACAAAACTTGACTATTTTTGCTCAGATTTGGTGTTTTGATGGCTGTTTCAGTGACTATTTACTATTGGATGAGGGTGCTTTAATGGTGGAAAAGGACATTTGGGAGCTGTTATTGTTTAAGGGATGATGTTGTGGGGTTTGTGTTAGGATTTGAATCCCAAATCCGACCTTTGTAAGCAGGTTCCCAGGAAAGATTGGAGGGTCACAGCTGGACCGCTTAAATACCAACCTCCTTAGACAGAACCTACTTACGCCGTGATGTAAGCGAAGAATAAATAGCACACACAGATTTATAGTGGTTCACCCTCAATGTGAGAGCTACGTCCACGTTGCTGCTGCAGATCTTATTAAAGAAGAAATATTACAAGTGTTTACAACACTCAACCTCACAACCCCAATCCCAATTACACTCAAGAATTTTTACTAAAAATTCTCTCAAAGACCTTTTCTTACTTAGGCCTTTCACTAAGAGTATTTCTCTTAGATTTTTCTCTCTTTGGGATGTGTTGTCTTCTTCAATTTTTGGTGTATCTAGCAAATGAGAAAGCTTCCCTATTTATAGGTATGAGATGAACCTATTGATGTCATTAGTGACTCAAGCAAGCACTTGACAATTTGCCAAAGACAAGGAAGATGTTTTCTTCCTCAAAACAAGGGAAGTGTTTTCTTTCTCAAAACAAGGGAAGTGTTTTCTTCCCTAAAATAAGGGGATGGACCCAACAGTTTGTGGATGGCTTTGCTGGGTTTACAGGGTGGTTTCAGACTGGTTTTGGATCTATTTTTTGGGAGCTTTTCGGTGGTATTTTTGGGTGGTTAAAATGGATTCTATGTGGTTGGTTCTTGGCCTTGACAAATACATCACATGTTATAGAAGGTAAGGAGCCACAACATATTCCAACGCAGTGGCCGCTTGTGTCAAAAAGGGGCAAGCCTTGAAATCCTAGGGCCGAGCCAACAGTCGTTTGTAAAACAAGATGCAGTATTTTAACCGCTCTAGATAATGCATACCTATCCAGACCCGAAATCACACTAGGTAAGTATGATTTCGATAGTACTCGATCAGCTGCGGCACCAACCCCGAAAACGTTTTCACTGCTATAAACCTTTTTTGATGATGAAATTATAGGGTTAATGTTCAGGTCATGGTATATCCTAAGGACGACAATATTTATATTTGGAAATGCATACACTAGAACAACATGATTGCTTATTGAACCCCCCGGCCTCACATTTTTAGAGTTAGTCACCGCGATTGATTTGGCACCAATGAAGAAGTGGTGGCACGCAAGAAAGTGTGTTTTAGTAACAATTGTGCCACTACAACACTTGACATTTCCATACTTTCTTATGTAAACACTGACAATGGAAATTTTCGCACAATTGTATAAATTTCTTGAATCGTCACAAATAGCTTCAGTACACATTAATCGTTTGAAAAGTTTAAACATTGTTAGACGTTTGAAGAATGTTAAATGTTTAGGTGGAAAGTCTATATTATATATTACGTTAAAATTTGAGTTGACAAATTTGAAGAAGATTAAATATTTGGGTGGGTAAATTTTGAACCATTTATATTCATTGGTTACATGTGCGTGATTCAGTTGGAGTTAATTTTCTTACTAGTATGGTCATAATGTTGAAAAATCATTAAAATTATTTAATTTAAAGTCACAAGAAATTTGTGAATTGTTAGTGGATAATAATACGGAAATTTGGTACTGTAAGTTAGTGTTGTCTTTTTTATTTTTCATACTTTTCTTAGTAATATTATTATTTATAAAGTAAGGATTTATTCAAGTTAATAAGATGTTAGCCATGTCATCGCGATACATTACCTTGGATGTTGTCGTAAAAAGTTTATTTATTAATATAATAATTTGAGTAGTCTAATTCAAAGTTCTAAATATTTTTATTAGAAAAAAAATCACAAACTTCACTATTAAAAATTTTTGGGTGTCTAAAGCATCTACTGGCCTTACCCTTGAGACGCCCCTGAGCGCAAGGATATAGTTCATAACTTTTATTAACAAATTACTAATCGTATTCCCTTCAACAACAGCATGTGTCATGACTGTCAAAATATTAGGATTACGCTATGATAATGGAGAATGGGGAGATTAGGGTTCCTCCTTTTCTTTTTACTACGAATCAACCATAGTTGTCAAGAGAGAAAGGTTTAGAGGAGAATCAAGAGTAAGTACAATACACTCCGCAACAACTATCTAGAGAGCTTGTAAGGGTTGGCAGCGCGGATGGTGGTCTAGGCCTGTTCAGTTCAAGCCCTTATCGGTCGAGTCTGGCCCTGACCCCTTTATGAAAAACCCTTGGCTCAATTCGACACCCTAAAATTTACGTTTATTTTTTATATTTTTTTATATTTATGATATATGGTTTTTGCAAAAGGGCCAAAAATGCCCCTATACTATTCGAAAAGTTCAAAATATACACTTCATCCACCTATTTTGCTAAAATATTCATCCGCTCACCTTTTTGCAAAATGCCCTTAAAACTAACATTTTTCTTTATTATGATTTTTATTATTTATTTATTTATTACGTGGCGCCTCCCTATTGGACAAAAATAAAATCCACCCACCTAGATCTTTTTTCCCTTAAATCAATTCGCTACGACCCACCATACCCGCCCCATGACCTATTTCTCATTAAAAACCCCATCAACACGTCAAAACTAGCATCCCTTTACACTCAAACCTAATTCGTTTCTCTGCCGTCTCTTTCAATTAGACCCCTTTACTAGAATTTTTATCAGTGAAACACCCGAGAGGAAAAGTGACCGCGAAGATGTGTTATATATTTCCTTTTCTTTATTTGAGGTGATTTAGAAATGAATCGTTATGGTTTGCAACTAAGAGGTTTTCTTTCAAAATCTAATTGGTGACAAGTGATGGTTGAACCATTCCTAGTTCTTTTATAATGCAGCAGGTTAAGATCTCAAATGATAGACAACTCCACGATAAGAAAGGAAAATCATACAACAAATAACCAAGTTCCAGTTTAACGAAGAGAATTGACTAATACATAATTCAGTTCATTACCGTAATGTAGCAATAACAATGCATGATATCTGATACATGTATAAAAATCTTGAAGGTCTCTTTTTGGTGCTTGATACCATCACATATCAGAATCTCAAAAGATAACCAGTTCCCAAATGATGATGCAAATCAGATAGCACTAACTTTAAAATTCTAGTAAAGGGTTCTAATTGAAAGAGGCGGCATAGAACGAATTAGGTTTGGAAATTGGGTCATGAGGCGGGTACGGTGGCTTGGGGCGATTTGATTTAAGGGAAAAAATCATGTGGATGTGAGTTTTAGTTTTGATCAAAGGGAAGCATCACGTAATAAATAAATAACAAAAATAATAACAAAGAGAGAGTTATGAGTTTTAAGATCATTTTTATACTATATTAGAAGAATGGGCGTTGATACTAGGATCATCGACATGGTTGTTAAATGTCATAGAATTTAGAATGAAGGGTAGTTTTGAG
Organism: Lycium barbarum; assembly: GCF_019175385.1. Classification (NCBI taxonomy): domain Eukaryota; kingdom Viridiplantae; phylum Streptophyta; class Magnoliopsida; order Solanales; family Solanaceae; genus Lycium; species Lycium barbarum. Next base: position 120,160,420 of record NC_083346.1, read on the forward strand.
ATTTCATTCATTTGCTTGCTTAGAAAGGCTGCTCTATCAGCTTTATTATTTGTACATTGACAATTTCAGCAAAAGTCTACCCTTTGATAATGTAACCATTATATGTTCAAGGCAATCATTTCACATGGGGCCTACTGGCCAACTATTTTATATATTCGTTGCACTTTTTAGGTTGTGTCTTGGATTTACATTAATAGCTTAGGTGAAGTACTGTGTTTTGTTACTCCCTTATTATAATGTTTGTACTTTGTAGCTTCTATATGTACTCTAACTAAAATAAATAGTACACAATTGTTTTATAATTTAAAAAAGTATTAATTTTTTTCTTAATTTACTTTATTTAGATAAGTGTATTTTTACATAATTTAGAAATCATATTAAATAAATACTATTAAATTAAAAATAATTTCATAAAAACATCTCTTATTTTTTAGGGGTGAGTAAATTCTTTTAAAAGATTTGCCCAAACTAAAAACACCTTATAATATGGACAGGAAGGAATATTAACATAATTTATGTAGAATTCCAAATGCCATTTTTGTGGGGTTCTCTTATGATCAAGCCATTTATTACTGTTAATGAAAAGTTCGTATTAAGATTTAAGAAAATGATGTTTGTTTACTGATTATAATATTTATATTCTAAAAAAAAAATTATATGCGTTTTAAATTAACCTTGAGTAGAATTATTTTTCAATGACTTAATTTTCAATTACGAAAATCAAATAACTAAAATAATTTTGATTAACTGAGATTATTATTTAGTTACATAGCTATTGTATTCCCTTGTTATGTTTAGATATGAAGTATATACGACTTCCTACACTTGTGGATATCATTTATGGGTTTGGATGATTAATAGTGTCGCAGGGGTGATGCTCACTTTTAAAAGTTTCAAACTCCATTATACTGCAATGAAATTTCACATGATTGTCATTATTTTTTTTTATCCATTTGATACTTTAGGGGTTGAAATTATTTACTGTTGAAGCCATGATTTTATCAACTATATATATTTTCTTAAACATGGCGTATTTTACTATATATGTGGGTTGTGGCTCTTTTGTGGAAAGTAAAAAAAGATAAGTGAAGAATTTTGGCGAGGACACTCTTGAAAGAGTTATGGGGTCGTTTGATTGTTGGTTAGGAACGGAGTTATTCATGTAATTAAACTAGCATAACTAATATCATGTTTGATATCGTTTAGTTGTTTTGTATAAAATTTAGCACGCCATACAATGTTTACTTACCATTTTATAATCCCACATAAGTAAAACATGTAGTATAAGTTATGAGTCAATTTATTTATTATTCTATCCAGAGTAGAAGGTGGAATAACTCATACATAAATAACTAAACTTTGCATAATTAATTGCAGGATAACTCTAATCAACAACCAAACCAAATGACCCCTAACTGTTTCAATACAAAATTCAGTCAATCTTTATGGTTACGTATACTGATCCCATCTCATTGAAGCCTTCATATCATATCTCTACATAGGAGTATCAAAGATTACCTTAATAAAACGGAACAAGGAAAAATACTCTAGAATCAAATATCACATACGTAGTTAGTAAAGAAAAAGTTAAAATTAAAAACACAGATTAATTTTATAATTAGAAAATACTGTAAATTTAACAGGAAGACTTAAATTTCCACCGGCATCAAGTTTTAGCCAAAAAGGTGAGCGGAGGGGTATTATTGAAAAAATAGGTGGATAAAGGGTATATTTACACCTTTACGGATAGTGCAGGATAGACAAACCTACTGAGGTGGACAATTTAGTGACAACCATGATTCAAATGGCAATATAATGACTTAATTCAACGCAATTATCGTGTTTAGATAAATCTACCTACATTTTATATAATCTTATATTTATTCAACATAAAAAATGACAACTTATCTATATCTATATATAATATAAAACTATGCATAGACAAGATGATGTGGCACCTCTCTATGCCCACCATTAATAGTTATCTTTTTTCTCATTCTTTTAACATTTTTTTCATCATTTTTCTCATTGACTATATTTAAAAGCCTATGTTAAAACAATATAAATTATATCAAATAATAAATGAAAATAATGAAGAGTGGTAGCGTGGACGTTACTTACAAAATGAAGAGCCTTATAAAGGCAATAAAGACCCAAAATGATACGTAATAAAGTGTCTCGGATGAATTCATCTTGCAATAAAGAATTTAATTCCTAAAATTCCCTTTCTTCTTTCTATTTCTTCCTGAATGACTCTTAGAATTCAATCCACGTTTTTATTCATCCAATCGTTATAATTCTTAATTTCAGTTTTCAATTGTGCATTAAATGATACAATAAATTAAGAAGAACAACTATAAAAGGATGAGAAATACAGAAATAGGGACAGTCCCTTGCTGTGGTGAGGCTAATGTTCAAAAATTGTTAGACACTTACAGGGATTTTTTTGGTTCCTCTATTTTTGAAATTTTCTTTCATTTTTCAAATTCGGCAAACTAATGAGTAGTCGTTCAGATGTGCAGGATATAAAAGAGGAGAGAATTCAACACGACAAAATAACAGTGATTTTGATGTGGGGAAAAAGACAGCATGAGGCCATGAACATGGCAGAGGTGATGGTGGCATAGGCAGATATACGACATTTAATCTTTTTCTCTTCCGGTGTCGTTATGTGTTGCCCTTCAAGTAAGTCATCTCATGTATGTTATTGCATGTTTTTAGGTGAGACTCCAAGTAAACCTATTCTTCTAGATAATTCAGTTTTACTATTTCTATTAGCAATGTGATTGATGCTATGGAAATAGCAGGTTTCAATTTGACAAGAGAGATGCAGTCAAAGATAATGCAAACTGATGGAGCCAAACGAGAAATGATAAAGATATGAATAGTCTTTTGGCAATTTGTGCCTAACGATGAAGCATAAACATAGAAAGATTGAAGCAGCATAATTGATTTGGTTTTTAATAATTTAATTAATTGTTGAAAAATATCTATGGATTGAAGTTATAAATTACTTTATCTAGATTACGGGAGAAAAAACTAACAATTATCTTTAGTTTTTGCAAAGATCTACTTTTGGTTATGAATAAAATTTATGTTTCTTCTTTTTTAATAAATTTTTCAAAATATGACTCTGCAAATTCTTATAGATATTTTTTAGTTCGCACGGGCTATTTCACTAGTGTATAAAAATATACTGAAGCAACCATGCATGTGAATAACATTATATAAATTCTTACTAACCTTTTTTCACTTTTGTTTTTAAATCACCCAAATGCTTTTCCAATTTGTGTGTTAAATCATCCGAATGAAAATAAATTAGAAATTATATCAGAATAATAATCTATGCACTAAACGTCAAATCAAGAAAAACTTTTAAAAATTTGTGCAACTATTTTCTTTTTCTTTCTTTGACAATCCATACCTAAAATCATACATCAGAGTAATAAACCATGTAGTTTGATTTTTAAAGAGATCGAACCTCGGCAGTATCATTTTTGTCTCAGTACATCAAGAAGAGAAAGAAATTTACTGTAATCTCCCGGAAGAAAATTGACCATTTCTTACTATCATCCAAGTGATTAGTGATTTCACTTGTGTGCAATTTTTTTCTTTAGCACGTTTGAGATACATTTTCCAAAGAAGTAGAATAATCGCAGCCTCATAATATTCTATTTTAGATAAATTTCAAGTAACTCTTCTTTTTATAATTGAACAAATAAGAAGGCTAGACCACTTTGTTACCCTTTTAGAATTTCGACACTTTGTTCATTGACAATTTAGAATTGTAGAATGACTAAATAACGGCATATTAGAAATAAAAAATAAAAGTCTATCAAAGTACAATACCTCTTGCAGCTATATACAGAACTAGTGTAAGCGTGGATGTAGAAAAAAACGGTGAAATTTGGAAATCAGCTTTCTTTTCATATTTAATGGAGATAGTTTAAATTAAAATAAATCTATATATGCATATTTTTATTAGAGTTAAAGCTTAGATGGACAATATGTAAAATTAACAAAAAAATTTAATAATGTATATGTATGTAACTATCGCTTTTTCATCTTTGACTGATACTTATTGAAAAACGTTACACACACATATTTCGATACATCTACGAAAGTTAAAAGAAACCCGCTTACAAAGCCACATCGAAATAAGGTTTAATTAACGGTTAGTACTGGTCAACAATAAATATCAAAAAAGGGAGAAAGATATCGTTCAAAAATTCTATCAAACGGCAAAAACGCCTGTCTTTTCAATTTCTCCATTTTAGGGTATAGTATATAGAGAGACTTAAAGAACGCGTGACGATGGAGGTTGACACTGACAGGATGATCATCAACTTGCAAGAGTTCGCTACATTCCACTACCCCATTGAAGGCGCTAACAAATTATAAAAGTCACATCTTTAGATTTCACTTGATCCTTTTTTTGCTTATTTAAAATAGAGAAATAAAGAATAACAAATTTCAATTTAAGATTAATTAGTAAAAGGGGAAGTGTACATGAAAGTTACACTATACCAAAAGAGGCTTTTAGTGGCAATATATTTTTCTTTTAGCGCCAATAGTTTTGCCACAAAAACATTTATCAGCAATTGGTTAATGCCATTAGATCCAAGGTCGCTAAAGCGTTTAGCGTCATTTATTCTTAGGGCTAAAGTTTGGTATTGCCGGTAATAATTGATTCTAGAATATAATTAGCGGCAATTAAGTTATTGCCGCAAATTAATTGACGCTAAAAGCGTATTTTGTTGTAGTAATTAAAATCAAAATTGATATCGTGCATGTAATGGTAATCAACGACCTTGAAGACGGAAGTGTGACTTTCAGAGTCAAACCTTATAAATGCTAATCTCCATTGCAAACCTAAAATAATTAGCAGCAATTTCAATTCATGAATAGAATGATACATGTACAAAAATGTAACATACAAGTGTGGATGCAAAGATGTTAAGAAAAGAGTGACATGGAGAAAGTTTTAACCTGAATTTTGAGGGGAGATGGTTAAAAGTTGCTTTCATTGATCCAATTTAAATGAATATTAAATGGGACAATAAGTAAAAATTTACATAGGAAGAGGAAATTGTCAAGCAAACGGACCGGATGCACCTCTTCGTTAATGAGGCAACTGTCACGTCCTTAGTCTTCAACTAAGAGCACGTGCGGCACTTGACAACTCGCTCACGTTCTTGCACAACTCACGATCTTGCTATGCCAAGTCAGCCTAGTTTACTACGCTCAAGATTGCTAAGGGAATAGTAATTGAGAAATACAAGAGAAATTTGCTAGAAGGAAGCTTTTTATTATAGAAGACTTAATTGATTTTGCTTGATGATTTACAAATGAATGACCTTTCTATTTATACTACTCACCTAGGGACTAGTATGTAAATAATAATTATTATACAAGTCCCTACATATTTACTAATAAGCCCCTATTCTAGAAATCTCTACACACCTAGAGTATTCCAAGGACTTTCCATGCAAATCTATGAAATTCTAGGGTCTGCCAAGGGAAACCTCCCTATATCTCTAGAATCTTCCCATAATATCTACTCTTCCTCTTATGTAATCATTCCACATGGCAAATATATGTGCCAAGTGGCACCTACATGGCATGATGACATGGCGGGTCCTCACACTCTCCCCCACCTGATGGTGCGACGACCGCGGCGCACTGCTGCTGTGTAGACTCTCGAATCTTGTCTTTAAAATTGCCATAAGTCTTCGTACCGCCCCCATGCGGTCTCCTCCGGTGATTTTCCCTTCCAATATATGAGGAACATGGCAGTTTCCTTTTGCCCTTATTTCCGCCTAGCCTAATAGTCAATGATAGCCTCAATCTCGCTATCGTGTGAGACAGTGACGGTAATCGGTGCATGACTTGACCCTTTTCCGGTTCATGCTCCAACTCAATCTTGTGATCCTGCTCACGCCTTAGAGGCAAACGTTCAGGTAGCTCTTTGGAAATACCATTTTTGTTTTCTTCGAGCAAATTATCTTCCTCCAAACTTGTAATGGTTGCCATGAATATTGACTCCTCTTTCTTGAGCCCCTTGACAAGCTTCATAGCTGAAAGTTGTGTATGGCCCTGTCCATGTGACATAGTCACTGTAGGCACCATGCAAGCGCCTTCTCGCTCCATGACCAAGAGACGTTGGAGGTAGGGATCGATCATCGCGTGGCAATGTGTAAAGAATTCTTGCCCCAAAACTGTCACACCCCGACCTCACTAGGGTGTGATGGGCACCCGACCCTTGCTTAGAGTCGAGCGAACCCTCAGACTCTTGTTGTACATAAAATCACGTCAACTTTTTAAATCAAATATGATAAGATACATAGTAAAAAATTTCTTTCAGAAATATTCTTTCTCGTGGCTTTCAAGCCGAACAAATCTGTGATCATACAAATTCGGTGCATAACATAAACCGGTATATCGGCTGACGGAGCTGCTTACAGACTGACAACCAATACCCACGACACTGTCTGCAAAGCCTCTAACGAAATCCCAAAAGCATAACACACACTCTGACTCGGCAGCACTCCGGGAACAAATGGAGCTCGCCACCTGCACTGGAACATCTTCTATCTGTCCTCAACTCACCTGGGAGTACCTGCGCGGCATGAAACGCAGCTCCCGAAGAATAGGGGGTCAGTACGGAAATGTACCGAGTATGTAAAGCGAAAATGTAACAATATAATCATAATCCGAACCAGTAGTACAGAAATACAGCAGATAGAATCGGACCCGAATCCGAAACAGAAATACAGAGTGTGTGGGCGGAACCACAACATATATCTTAAGCACGGGTATAACCGACAGGCTCGTAGTATGAATTAGAGGCACCGAGTTCAGCTGTCAGAATCATCATGCGGATCAGGGGCACGGAGTGCGACTGATATAATCGCAATCGGAACTAGAGGCGCGACAATATAACCGACTGAATCATAGTCCGGCTCAGTCATACAGAAGCAAACAGACAGAATCATTCACGCAGAATCATAAGCTTACACAGGTACAAATAGTATACATTTATCTCAGATCTCGGCACTTTAGTGAGGGGCGCGGTAGACAGTGCAATGGAATGTGCACGAATAACCAGAATGCCACAGTGTCACCTCTGACGTACAAGTCATACACAAGAGGTTCCGGAAGGCAAATGCGGCAATTAGAATGCCAAAATGCTTTGCTTTCTTTTGAAAAACATTTCCATCTCATACACACAGAAAATCAAACACACAAATCCGACATACCGCGGTCAAGGGTCCAGCGGTTAATGTCGGGCATACCGCGGTCGAGGGTCCAGCGGTCAATATCACAAATGCGGCATACCGCGGTCAAGGGTCCAGCGGTTAATGCCACACATCCGGCTTACCGCGGTCAATGTCGGACACGCCGCGGTCAAGGGTCCAGCGGCCAATATCACATATGCACATAATAATATAACCGGCCCGGGACTCGGCAAAAGAGAAAATAACATAATGCCAAATTATCACTTTCCAAACATAAATCACACATGCCAGAATCATGCATCACACAAGATTCACGTATGCCAAAATCGTATATCAGAAAAAAGATACAGAAGCTAAGTAGCTTATCCAGAATATCAGGGTAAGATTTTTAAAAGTGTCCCAGATGTCAAAAATATTTTATAAAGCTCATAGAGGTAGTCATCGCACTTATCGCATAGTATACAACATAATAACCAGGAGCTACCTGTGAACTCCGGACAAGAGTGAGCTGGCTAAAGCCATACCGAAGATATCAGGGTTTCTGTCTCCACAATCGTTTCAATAAACATTAAATCAAACTCAGAATAGTTAACATAAATCCCGTTTAGTAGTCGGAACAATAGCCATAAATTCCCTTGACTTATAGTACCGAAATGAGACAAACAGAGCCATAGGAGAGGAGTCGGGGATAGTGGGCCCACCTCGGGTCAAATCGAGGTGGCGGACATGAATCACGCACATTAGACTCTACGGAGTCATCCATGAAAGTTTCAGAGCGATCGGATTACATTTGTGAAAGTTACGGATGCTTAACCATTTTTCCAACAAAATGTACCTTTTGTAGTTCAATTGCATTGAATGAATAGTATCAAAAATCAATCTCGGATTTCTGTGAGCAGAATTGTCCCCGAGGCTCAAATCTCAACCTAGTATATCTAGGACATGCCAAAGAATAAAGGGCAAGGCTTTACATACCTTAGTTACGCCTTACGCTCGTCCAGGTTCGATTTCCGTTTCGCCCAAAGTCTACAAATGGTCATGTTTACCAATTGTCAACCATAAGACTTTAAGAATCCAGACTTAAGCACATATTTGCCTACCGAAATTTCGGCAGCATTTCCTTTATAAATTCAACATCCCCGAAAGTCTAACTTAGCCAAAACAATCAATCAACAACCCAACAACAATAACAATCACCATAAAACATACAACAAGGCATAACTAGCCTTCTTTCCGACATAACGCAATATCTTTCATTCCGACCTTACACTTCTAAACCAATCTTAATATTTTCATATTCATTGACTAACTTAAGACCATATACATACGATTCAGAGCCATTTCACATTATTCCACAAAATGTACAAAAGTTCCACAAAAACCATAATTCGTCGAATATCTCCAATCTTCGGCATAAACATCCGCAACACATTTCATCTTCTAGTTTCATGATTTACATTAACTTTCACATACTAATCACACTACTCCCCATTAATACAAAAGACTACATACAATTCACATTAGCCTTTACAACACTTTCCAAACAAGATTACAACTTCATTTAAAATCATCATATTCTTATTTGCATCTTAGAATGCATACCAACCACAACCAACTAAATCATTGCATGGAACTTAATTCACATGTTACACTACACACATGCATACATTCGGCCAACTCTCCATATTCCAACTTCAATTAGAACCATTAAGCTTTCATCTCTAGTATAGAGTTCACAACAACTACAACTAGAATATCACATAAAATTTACTCAACTTTGACTACACAACAACACATGTATACGGCTACATACATACATATATAAATTCATGCAACTTCCATATTTCCATGAATTTTAACCATTTCTACATTCCACAACATAAACCAAACCTTTATAACACATAAAAAGGGGTTAAATCTTATCCTTTCTCTTCAACTTCTTCACTTGAATAAGTTGTCATATTGAAGAAACAAGTCCTCTTTCTTCCAAACTAACTACATCAAGTTGTTGAGGGCCCTTAATATAGTAGAAAAACAACAAGACAATAATTTTTCGATCAAAATTTGGAGGGGGTGAAGGTGAGGGGTAAGGGCCGAATAGGCCCTTGATGGCTCCTCTTGTTCTTGCTTTCTTTTCTTATGTTATTTTCTTGAAGCTTCTAAGGATAATACCATCCTTATATTAATTATCACATGGAAAATTAATTAAAATCCATGGGCTTGGGCCATTGCATGGCCGGCTACCCCTCTCTCTTTTGGGCCTCATTTTCTTATTTTTTGTTTGAGCCCAATTGGCTATGATTCTTGTTTTGTAATTCCCGAAACTAATTTCCAAAATTTCAAATTTGGCCCTTGGCCTTCCTCCGTGTTCCCACACCAATACTTCTCATGAACAACACACACATGTGTGAATTCAAATCAACATATAGCCTCATTCCTTACAAATCAAAATCATTTCGAATTTTCCCGAACACACGGAAGTACGGGATATAACAAAAACAATGTCAAAAATATCCATAGTAGTGGCAGTAAAATTTGTCATACCTTTCCAATCGCCCAATTTGACACTAACGCCATTAGCTACACCACGAGCATTTTCTAGCTTAGCATTCACGGTCTTGACGAGGGCATTAATTGGAGCAAGCTTCAACTCTAGTCTCTTCGCTGCAGCCTCGGTCACAAAATTGTGAGTCGCCCCAGTGTCTACCAGTGCACGAGCGGGCTTGTTATTGATGGTGAGATCCACGTACTGGTTTTTATTATCATTGGTTTGACTATCTTGCTTCGCGACAGCGCCACATAGCTAATCGTCCTCAACTGTGTGATTCCCATACTCTGCGTTTGCGTCTGCTCATTTCTTTTATGCACCATAGCGCTAAGGCTCTTCAAGTCAGGGCAATTTTTGAAGTTGTGCGGCCCTCCGCATAAGTAGCATCCCTTCTTCTCGTTCTGTGCCTTCTTTTCGGCATAGCCCTGACGACCATTTGACTTTTTGCCATCGAACTTGTTGGCATTTTGAGTCCTGGAGTAGTATTGTTGATACTCTTTATTCTTACCACAGTCTCCCCCACCTGTGGTATTGCCACCCCTTGACTCATGACTTTTGCCTTTGTCGCGTTTGTCATGCTTGAAATCCATCAAAGACTCTGCCTCCACTATGGCTTGGTCTATATCACTGACTTGTCGGCGTTGCAACTCTTTTTTAGCCCAGTTCTGTAACCCGTCCATGAAGTGAAATAACAAGTCATCACTAGTGAGGTTGGGAATTTGAAGCATAAGGGTGGTGAACTCCTTGACATAGTCGCGAATGCTCCCCGTCTGCTTCAACTCTCTAAGTTTGCGCCTTGCCTCATCCAAGACATCATTTGGGAAGAACTATCGCTTGAACTCATGCTTGAACTGATCCCACGTGTTGATTGTGCATAGACCTCTGTCAGCATCGGCAACCTTTCTTCTCCACCATAACATGGCAGTCTCTGTTAGGTACAACACAGCTGTGTTGATCTTGGCCTCATCGTCCCTCACTTTTCCATGCCTGAAATAATTCTCCAAGTGCTAAAGAAAGTTCTCCACCTCTTGTGCATCACGAACCCCTTTGAATACTGGTGGCTTATGAGCCTCGATCTTAGCCTCCCTCATCACGACAACATTGTTGACTGCCTCAGTCACACCAACGTTGACCTGCTCTTCGAATGCCACTATCTTTGCCTTCATGGCATCGATAATACTCAACGCCTCCATGAGTCTGCACTCTAAGCTAGTGATGGTTTGCTTTACCTCAATCTCAGCCTGCATGTGCCCTTCCAATTCATTTCGGATGCTTTCAATCTCTTCAAGAGTATGCCCCTCAAGAACGCTAAGAGTGCCCTCCACCTTGCCCAAACGTTGGCCAAATATGTCGATGGCGTCCATCCCCACGTTAACCTTCATAACCCACTCTTTACCGAGCAAGACGTCCTCGGACAGGACCTCCACGTCATCCTCGCTCGCCTCAGTGGTAGATGGTTCTTGGGATGTAAGCCTTTCATTTGGCACAACCTCTGGCGGCACCTCCTGGATCTTGTTGGCGTCATTCCTCTTTTTGTTATGGCCCTTCTTGCCAGCAGCATCCTGGGTGACGTTGGCTTGGGTTTTAGCAGCGTTGATTTCTCCGTCGTTTGCCATTCCCTTAGTCGTAACCTTCGCTCTGATACCACGTTGTCACGTCCTTAGTCTTCAATTAAGAGCACGTGCGGCACTTGGCAACTCGCTCACGTTCTTGCACAACTTGCTCACGATCTTGCTATGCCAAGTCAACCTAGTTTACTACGCTCAAGATCGCTAAGGGAGTAGTAATTGAGAAAGACAAGAGAAATTTGCTAGAAGGAAGTTTTTTATTATAGAAGACTTATTGATTTTGCTTAATGATTTACAAATGAATGACTTTCTTATTTGTACTACTCACCTAGGGACTAGTATGTAAATAATAATTATTATACAAGTCCCTACATATTTACTAATAAGCCCCTATTCTAGAAATCTCTACACACCTAGAGTATTCCAAGGACTTTCCATGCAAATCTATGAAATTTTAGGGTCTTCCAAGGGAAACCTCCCTATATCTCTAGAATCTTCCCATAATATGTACTCTTCCTCTTATGTAATCATTCCACATGGCAAATATATGTGCCAAGTGGCACCTACATGGCGGGTCCTCACACAACGGTTCATTGTTTAAATGAGTGTGTTTTTTTTTTTTTTTTTTTGGTTGTTGTTGTTGGGCTTTTACTATGAATTGAAGTAAAGAATGATGGGGGTAACATCCAAAAAATAAGGAAAAGATAAATCAAAATCCTGGCTCAGGAGAGTGCCATATCACCGGACTCATGTCCCGGCTTTATATAGATATATATAGATTGAGAAAATTAAAATAATGGGAGAGTTTAAGCTTGTGAATAACCTTTATTAAAAAATAATATGTACATTAATTGAAAACTCAATGTAGAGAATAAATTTCTTACCATCAAATAGTCAAAAGCAGGGTATCTTAAGGTAATATGTCAAATTCCCAAAAAATAATTACAGAAATTCAAGAACACAATTGATATTAGAGTCTATAATGCCTTGATAAATTTACTTTCGGTTTAAGAAAACTCATTCCTATTAGAGATCAATATAAAAAGTTCCACTTCCAGTCCCAGGTCGTAAAACAGAATGAAACAAAACAGAAGAGAATACGATCAATTGATAATCATAATTACAAGTTGATGAATCAACAAAAATCAAAACAAAGTAAATAAAATGATTACATCCCCCAAATAAGATCAGATATAGAAAGAAAAAAACTGTGTCTGAAAGTAATTATTATCAGAAAAAATATCATATATTTGAATTACCCGAGCAAATAAGATTACATCAAAATAATGATATTACAAGCCAAAAAGTTACAAAAAGATAAAAGGATAATATTCCATACCTGGCAAAAGAAATACTATTTTGTCTCTGAATAACTTCTGACCTTACTATCATGGTACTATGAAAATGAGGTACCTTTTATTTTCCAATATGTACATACACTATTTCATTTTATTGCGAGGCCATATTTGGATCTAATTTGGAAGATTTTAATTTTCCATCCAAACGTTAATATTTCGAAGCCTTGGATATTTGGAGTTCTTTAGTGAGAGAAACATAGTCTGAAGTCTTCGATTGTATAGAGTACAAAGAGTTTAATTTCCAATGGTAATCCAATAGACTTTTCAAAATGCGATTGCAAGAATCAAAACATATTTCCAACACATATCACAGAGAAGTTTGATGGGACCACAAAAAAAAAAAAAAAAAACTTCTAAAGTGAAGCAACACACAATTGCATCTACCCTTCTAACTTTTCTAATTTTTAATGACGACAGTGTCCAAACCAGCTTGTCCGCATTAAGATAATTGCACCAAGTACATACTACCTTCCACTAGCATATTATTATTCAATTTCTAGCCTAATATAACACAGTTTCTTCTAATAATAAGATAGAGGAGAATGGGAGGGATCATCGGTTGCCGCCATTGGCATCAGCTACCATCAAATTTCAAATCCAGGTCAATGGTAACACCATTTTACCACTTCTGTTGATGAGCTTATGTTATGCAGAAACTTATGTTCAGATTCTCCCTACATAATGCACTTCTAGGATAAAAAGTTAAGCTTCACAGATAATGAAATACTGGGAAAAGATCGGTGCTTATAGTCAAGCCAAAAATATTATTATGGGTAGCAAATTATCAGGATAGTGATCTACTATGTCTTCGCAAGAAAAACCTGTTACCACAAACAAATGCTCGTTACTAGTCTATCTATTACATGTAGGGTTGGTGTGCTGTTGGCGTTCCGCTGCCAGCATAATTGACATAACTAGATGGAACAGAAGGTGTAAAAGAACTTGCATTAATTCTCTCATCCGCTGTTGGTAATGCGGCGCCTGCATAACTGCCATAACTGGATGGCGGGGGAGCTGTATAAGTATTTGCAGTAATGCCCTCATCAGCTGGACAATAATATGATGTCTGCTCATGGGATTGCTGGGGATATGCATCTTGACTTGGAGGTTGATAATCATGAGATGTACTGACATAAGCGTACTTATTGGGCAATCCTGAATAAGTTGCTCTCTCAACAAAAGCAGAGGGGACCTGTCTGCTTGGATTATTAGCAATCGCAATTAAAGCAGACACGGGCTGTCTGCTAGGAACGTTAGCATGTCTGGTAGATCCATACGGTCGTGGTCTCTTGAATTGCTGGTGTTTACCTGAACCAGAAGTCCAGAACGTCTTTTCTTATCATTAGATTTGTCTTTGTCATTAGAAATGGCTTTCTCCAGCTGAGCAACCCTTCTCTGCAGTGGCTCAAGCGGATATTCTGCTTCAAGCTTGTAATCTCGAATGCAACGTACTATTGCCTTTACAGCTCCAAGTTCCTGCGCATTGCACTATATTCTGTAAGAGAGTTTGCTAAACAAGAGATAAGATATGTCAAACTTCCCTTTTGCCTCTCTTTTTTCGCTTTTGATACACAAGTTACAAGTAACAAGTTGGACTTGGTGATATTTCATTGTCAAACCTCAGAAAGAAGCAAATTCATATGTACATTCAAGTATTTTTTTATGATGACCGAGAAAACCATCTGGAGCCGACCCCTTGGGCCAACAGAAGCCTTCGAAACTCGGGGATGATGGTCCTGCCCCTCTACTTTTCTCCACTTAAAAGTACCAGGGTTAGTTCGCTTGGCTCATCACTCGAACCTGTGACCAAAGGTACAAGTCTCTCAACCTTAGCCAATTGAGCTAATTCCTGGGGGTTCAGTAGATTCAAGAATTAAAGTCCCACTAAAATTAACATAAAAGTAGAAGGGCCTCAAGCTGGTCATTATTTCGTCAGCCATGACCGCTATGCTTCAGGTTCGCCTTTGCTACTTCCAGGTACTTTTCTTTTTTTCTTACAACTTGTTCATTTCTAGATAATCTAATTCATTCCCTGATAAAAGTTGCATGCGCAAATATGTTATTTTTACCTCTCAAATCCTAAGGCAAGTTGCTTCATATGGTTGTTCTACCTGTATTCATTAACCAGGCTTGCTACTTCATGAAAACTCTTAAACTAAAAAGCTAAAAAAAGCTTAAATTGAATCTTGCATTTATTTGTGAAAAAGTATTCACATTGCATCCTATGTTTATCTCCATATTAAGCAATCAAGGACTAGGAATAAATTTGGCTTGGAATAAATTTGGCTTCACCTAGAGTGTTTATAGGTAAACTCTAACCCACTCATTCCCAAGTTCCATTTCTTCAAATTCCCAATTTACTTGCACAACGTTAAAATAATTTAGGTAGAATGGCCTAATTGCCCCTTAAGCTTGCACCGGATTTTAACACCTCTAGGTAAAATAATTTAGGCAGAATGGGAGCAACTTGCATTTTCCCCATTTTAACACCTCTACTTGGTAAAAACATAACTAATAAACACTTCCGACCAAGTGTGCTCCTCAATCGTTGTGACAGGTCATATGTTTAGCCTTTTATTGTCTGAAATGTGTATAATTTATGAGTTCCATGTTTCTTAAAATAATAATTTACAAAATTTCTACTCTTTTTCTTTCTTTTCCTTTTCATCATATCTCCATCAGGAGCCTCCCATGCCATAGAACCCCACCGTCATTCCACCATCTCTCAGGCTTTCAGTTGCCCTTCGTCACCATAAACAACCTAAAAGTACCCATAATAAACCCCTCTATTCCCTAATAGAATCATAATTTTCACGCACTTTATAAATGTGATTTCCACGCACTTCTGCCGCATCAGTTATGTTATTACCACATAAGCATGATCAACGGTGAGAGACATTTATTAATAGTCATTTCTCATCATGTTGAGGTATTAAAATGGAAGAAATGGAAGTTGATAGGTTGCCTACAAAACCCGGTGCAAGTTTAGGGCGTTTAGAACATAATGCCAATAATTTATAGTTCAGTTATTTTGGTCTTCCTTATAAATCATTGTACACACATTTTTTCGCTACCCTGCCAGGTCATGCTAACAACATTGACCACACCCAAATCTTTGTTTTTCCAATATCTAGTGCATCAAATAGAGACCAGAATACATATCCTCGTCCATGCTTTTTTTTTTTTTTTGGGGGTGGGGAGGAAAGGGGGCGACACGAAGGGACCCAAAAAATAGTTTCCTTCGCCTGATGTGCAGTACGAATGCGATAATAAATTGAAGAAAAGAGGCCGATAATCTAAACCCAGCGTTGTTTGTAGGCAGTTCAAAGGATGACATAAATCATACAATTTTTACATGTTACTTCTGTAGCACAGTTATAAAAAATTTTGAGCTCAAGGTAGAAAGGTGCAACAGTACTACCCAGGACCATGACAGAGGCAATCATGAGTTAAGAGTTAGAAGAAATATGGCGATAAAAGGAAGTTGGCTTAAAAAGGGTAGAGGGGCAGACACATTAAGCATCAAACTATGCACCAGTGGCCCTTGGAGATTTTTCGATAATCAAAAAACCAAAAAGAAGGGAGCTTGCCAAAGTACAACTCTAAGCGTTTTTTCAAATAATTTGGCATGAGAGAAATAGGAAACTGTTTCAAAACAATGACATCAATGTAACACCTATTTAAAAGTCTTCTTTTGTTTAATTTACTTCTTTTGGTGTAAAGAGAAAATGCCCATTTAGATAGACGGCTATGTGGATACTATTTAAATATCTTTTTGACACGGATTTCGGTGCTTTATTTCATGAAATTTCCATTGATTAACCGGAGAGTTGAAAAGTAATATACATCAAGTTCATGGTAACTTAAGACTACTATTTTCTTCACTCTCAATATTAGATTACTTTTTGCATTCTAAGAACTAAATTAGCCTTGAGTATGCATATGCCATATCTATATAATAAAGGGTAAAAGGGCAGGCCGGTGCACTAAGCTCCCGCTATGGGCGGGGTCTAGCGAAGGGCCGGACCACAAGAGTCTATTGTACGTAGTCTTACGCTGCATTTATTATACCGTATTTGTATAATAAAGTACAAGTGGATTAATACTTGTAACAACTAATGACTTCATCTACCTATATCATCGATCATTGGGCATGCATGCAACTATCTTAACAGAAATACATGCTACCAAAGGGTCAAACTTAACAAATGCACAACAACCAAAGGATCAATTTGGCTAGCAGTAGCTCTGCATTCCCCGAGTTACCTCCCTTCCCTTGTGCATTTCGTCTCAAGTCCTTCAAATAGCCTTTCAGGAGTGGGACAAGGGGAAATCTTTCAGTCAGCTCGAAAAGAATGAATAAAACAAGCAGCATCGATTTGCTTCTCATTATGAATCAACGCTTCAATGACATCTGCAAAGAAATAATAATAGAATTAAACATCATAAATGGTTGCATAATTGTTTGATGAAGTAAAATGGTTGCAAGTAACTATTAGATGCTTCATTGAACAATTCCTCACTACAAAGGTCCAATATTATCCAGCGAAATGAGCATCTCAAAAGAGATGATCTGGTCTCCAGACCGCATCAGGTCAGTTAAAAGAACACCAACCTAGCATTAGCCAAGAGAACGGCAGAGCTCAGGTGCCTGCCTATTGTGAGCCACTGCAAGAACAACCTTGCAGAGCTCTTCTTCATCAAACTCTGAAGCAATCCTAAAAGTTGCAGGGAGCTGCAAAAATGCCTCAGTTTCCAATGAAGCTTGATTGGCAGCATCAGTGCCTGCAGTAGCCAACTTATGCTTCCATTCATCAGCAATGGCCTTGGCTTGCTGCTTAATTCCAGGGCACAGAAGGTGATCAGCACCTGGTTTAGCCTTGGCCAACAAGGTGGCTATGGCTTCCATACAAACAAGGCAGGCTTGGCGCGAGCTTTGGATAGATTCATTATTAGAGTAGAAGAACTCAAGTGAAGCCAGTACCAAACGGACTGGTTCAGTTGCACCATCAAGGGCAACGGAGAGTTCCTCAGAAATTGAGGTCACGTTCTTTTTACTCTCTTCCATAATATAATGAATCCCTTTTGCATCCATCTGCTCACATAATTGTGTCAGTTCTGGTCGAGGTTTGACCTTACCAGAAACACCATCAGCATTTTCAGCAGCTTTGCCAGAGGATTTTACCTCTGAGCCAGTATGAAGTGCATTTGTTTCACCAAGAGAGCTGCTTACCTCAATGTCTTTGCTGTCCTCTACATCTGTATGTCCAAGAGATGCCACTTGAGGATTCCCCGTGCTGCAGCAATTGCAGACACTGCGGCATCTTTAAGTTCTTGCAAGTGATCCCATAAATTTTGTTCCCTTGCAGCGATATCTGCCTCTCGTGAAGAAATCAGCAGATGAGCATCATATTCTTGTTCCTTAAAGGCCTTCTCTCTAATTTCCAGTTCCAAAGACTTGTTCAGTATTGCGGCCACTAGATTCCAGAAATGTCCTTCAATATCCTTGAGTAAATCCTTATCTATGGAGGCATCTTCATGAGATTTAAGATCATTTAATGTTCACCAATTGTTCAATCAGGGATGGTACACTTTTGATCATCATAGGAAGATCTGTCTCAGCCATGATCACTCAAATATCTGCAATATCTGGAATCACAGAGTTCATCAAAGAGATGAACTCAAAAACTTAGCATACAATAAAATATTTCCTCAAGATCTGTGCACCAACACTCCCTACCCCAATCCCAAGAAGAACAAAAAGAAAGAATCCTTTGTCTAGTGTCCACTAGGCAAATTGTGCCACAATTGAGACAAGACAGACTGACTCATCATGCGACCAAATAGAGAAGAGAAAAAAGAAATAATGGCAGAAGAATCAATAGCCTATGTCGCTCAACTCTCACAAAATGATGCCATGCAACTACTTACGGAGAACTCAACACGCAACCGGTGATACTTTTAAAGAGTCTAAATAACAGAGTCATTAGATCCTTTTGGCAAGTGTTTGTAAGGTAAATACAGGTCCTTTTGGCAAGTGTTAAAGCAATATTACGTTAATTAAGATGATATTTGGGCCTTATTTTGATCATTGATGTTTTATTGGGCTAATTTGAGCCCATTTTCAGCTCGCTAGCCCAATATAAATAAGCCTTCCCTTAAACTTATCAGGTATTTCATTTAGATACTCAAATTAAGTTTTGTTCCGATAAAATACCTTAAGTCAATAACTCCTAATAAAGTGTTCCAATTAAACACATTCAGTTCAAATTTTGGAATTCTTTTTTAATGTGTTTTCATTCGTCTATTAGGTAATTAAATTAATCACATAAAATATGTCATCTCCTTTAATTATGCGCATTGACGTCTCAAGTAGAAAATGCATGGGGTTCTATGGCTTATTGAGGTGAATGCCTATAATTAAAGAAGAGGAATACTTTATGTGGTTAACTTAGTTATATATATAAACAGTAAAAATGGAAAAAATTGATAGAACTCATTAATTAACATTGGAACAAGCAAAAAATATCAACAAAAAGAATTTTCTATATGGATATTTGCTTATCTTGTTTTCCGATTTGGACTAAATAGTTGGGCGTAATTGATCATTTGATGTTTTATTAGGGTAATTTGCACGATTGTCCTTATTCGGGGTGGTCTTTAATTTTTGTCCCTCAAATTGCTAGTTTTTAATTTTTGTCCTTTGCTAAAAATCCCTTGGTTTGGGTTCGAATCTCCGCTCAGTCAAACAAAAAAAATTAAAAAAATTGTAAGGTAGAGTTTACCTTAAGGCAATTTTTTTTTTTTCACTTAAGCTAAAGAAGTTGATTATGCAGGCATCAAATTCACTAATTGGGGAAGCAAGCATATTTATTTGACCAAAGTAATGGAAGAAATAAGAGCGTATTTCAGTAGCATGGCCAGTGTAACCCTTTGAGGAATCGCAAAGAAGTTAAGATACACTCTTAAGAAGGTCTATCTTCTCTAAATTGCAATACAGAAGCAAGAAAGCAACGTCGTGAGTAGCATGAAAAGATTTAACCTCTGCCTTAAGGTCTTGATTTTGCTCGAATGGGCCTAATTTTGGGCAAAAGTTAGACCTTAAGGCAGAGGTTTGCCTTAAGGCCTAACTTTTATCCGAATAGGCAAAGGTCAAAAATTAAAGACCACCAATTTGAAGGGAAAAAATTAAAGACCAGTGCATTTGAAGGGCAATCCGTGGGAAAAAAAAAGTTTTTCAGTTTGGTTCTAGCCCAATTTGAATAAGCCTTTATGGGCTTAATGTATTTAAGTTTGGGCAATTTGCAGGATTGGCCTTCGCTGGGGGTGGTCTTTAATTTTTATCCCTCAAAATGGTGGTCTTTAAATTTTTCCCTTTAGGCAGAATGACATGGGCACAGGCAGAATTTTTGCCCATGCAAATTCTGCCTGTGCTCATGCAAATTCTGCCTTAAGGCCCAAATTGCATGGCCAGATTTAATTCTACCTTGCGAATTTTATTTTTTTATTGAGCTGGGGTTCGAACCCATAACCTCAAGGTGTTAGGCGAAGGGAAAAATTTAAAGACCACCAGTTTGAAGGGAAAAAAATTAAAGACCACCCCAAATGAAGGTCAATCCGCGCAAAAAAAAAGTTTTAAGTTTTGTTTGAGTTTGGAGCGAAGTGTACAAATAGTCGCTTTAGGATTATTTGTTAAAATATTGTCTAATTTACAAAATATTTAAACTTTAGCCAACTTAAAAACAAATTTCACAGTTCACACCTCATAACCATTAATGCTTTATGGGCTAACAGAAACCCTTTTCCATCAGTAATGAAATTGCACGAATTTCCCTTCAAATGGGCTGGTCTTTAATTTTTGTCCTTCAAAATTGAATTTATGCTTAGTCGGACATAAGTTCTTTAAGAC
Source organism: Lycium barbarum (assembly GCF_019175385.1). Lineage (NCBI taxonomy): Eukaryota > Viridiplantae > Streptophyta > Magnoliopsida > Solanales > Solanaceae > Lycium > Lycium barbarum. The sequence continues at coordinate 120,181,041 of NC_083346.1, forward strand.
GCGGGACATAACGATACAAAAATATAAGCTTATGCCCCGCGAAAAAAGTTATTTGCTTTGAGGCATAAAAATTAAAGACCAGCACAAAATAGGTACAAAAGTGCAAATGACCCATGCTTCTCGCCCAATAAGAATAAGCCTTTAAACATTCTACTTGTCTTATATTCAAGTTTTGTTTGATTTTGGAGTGAAGTGGAAAATAGTTGCTTTCAGGAAGTTATTTAAAACATAATATAAATATATAAAATATTTAAAGTTTAACCACCATAAAATCAGATGACCTGGAAGTCGGAAGATTGAAACTTTGGTTGACTTGCTTATCTTGTTTTTCGATTTGCTCTAAAATGTTTGGGCTTAATTTTAATATATGTATTCCAAATCTGTAGGCATAATTTTTGTATGCGCGTGCATATTATGTATATGCTATCAGTGTACATACATTTCTATATACAATGTATTAGTGTATATACAATGTATCAATGTATATACTATATACATTGATAATGTATGAGCACGCATACAGTGTATGTGCAACATTTTGAAACAAAAATACCGCTACGTTTTTAAAAAATGTTGCTCTTTTATGTAAGAAAGGACACTAGTCTCGCTACCTAAGAGATTTTACCTTAATTAATTTCAAAATAAAACATTTTATTTCTCTATTATGACATTATATAACATATCAAATCAAGAAAAGTCTTTTTAAAAAGAATATTTTGATAAGGTTTTTCATGAGTCGATTGGCTTACATATCTGCCCATCTTTTAGATAAGTTGAATTAAGTGTGTCAAGATTAACTGAAAACATAAATAGGGGTCATTAAGCCACCCAAACTTGGATATTCAAGATATAATATATACTCCTTCCGTTTCAATTTATGTGAACCCATTTGACTGGACACAGAGTTTAAGAAAGAAGAGAAGACTTTTAAACTTGTGGTCCAGAATGAGTCACATATATTTTGTTTGGTTATAAATCATTGTATAAAGGTAAAGTGTTTCCAAATATAGAAAGAGGTCATTCTTTTTTGCACGGACTAATAAGGAAATAGGTTCACATAAATTGAAACAGAGAGAGTATTTCTTAAAAAAATTGACCTATCTATACAACGTAACTTGGAAAATTTTAATAATGTACAATCTAGCATACAAAATTACATTTTCGTAGCCATATTTTAAAATTACACCCCACATTTTTCACAATATACAATATTATACAATAATATACAACTTTATACATATGAAGTAGACAATGATCAACCTTGTATAAAAGTGTATAATAATGTATTGAGTGTATAATAATGTATAAGAGGTGTTTATATCCAAGAAAATTCAGTTGTATACAACAATATACAATTTTTTTTTCAATTGCAGTGAGGGTACAAATATACAGCAAGCTTTTGAAGAAGGGGATACAAATTGGGCTATTTCGGCTAATTTTACAAATATGGGCTATTTTGAGTAATTATTTTTTCTAAATAGTCATAGAGGGTTATTTTTCCATGTAGTTTTTTGACTAAGAGGAATCTATTCCCTTCCACAGAGTAGCTCGAGCCCTACCTTGACTCATCTTAACCCGCCAAATCTAATCAAATCCGTCAATATTTGCAATCACTAGTGTCTCGAATTAAAGCTTAAGAATAATGCTTAAAGGTACATGAAAGGACATCACCAATCAATCAATCAATCAATCAATCAACTATACTTTAAATTTATTAAAGCTTAAGAATAATGCTTAAAGGTATATGAAAGGACATCACCAATTTATCAATCAGCTATACTTCAAATTTAAATATTCAATGAGATTCATGTGCAAAGTTAGTGATAGAAATTAATTTAAAAAGAGCTAGCTAAGGTTGATAGTCTATCTGAACGAAAAAATAATTAAATATACATTCACGTTGATCCTTATAATTAATCCGGTTCATTGTATCTTCTTGTTATGTTCATCAGGTCAAGTTATTCTGTGACATGTCCACACATACAAGCACTACTCCCTGATTATCAGAAAGTTGATTTAGACGATTTAATATTAAATTGAAACCTTTTTTTAAAATAATAATAATAAAAGTATTAAGCACCTACCAATAATGCACTATCATAAGAACGTGAGGGTAGAAAAATAGTCAAGCCAAAGATTGATAGTCTATCTAAACTTAGAATAGGATATACCTACTAATTAAACGTTCACGCTGACCCTTATAATAAAGAATGATCATGCAGTTGAGCCAAATTTTCGAATTTGCTTATTTTGAAATGAATTCTTGCTTTTCGAAAAAAAAAAAATTTGGAGAGTGACAATTGTGTTTGCCTCAATTTGAAAAGTATTTTGTCAACTAATTCCTAAAAGTGTCTGTTGAATTTTTGTCCTGATTAACAAAATATTTTAAAAAATTGACCTTAACTTGAAAAAATCCGTTCGAAAGAACTTATTGCCCATCAGCCATAAGTTCTAGCTTTTGCCTATAATGTTGAACATGTGGTCAATTGAGCAGATTCACATTTTTGAAATTTCCTGAACATTGAGAAAACTCGTTATTTAACTTGGAACAAACATTGAAAATATGAACAAAATGAATGTAAATAGAAATCATTCAGTTCGAAGAAACCTGTCGTTGAAGCAGGTCAAACCCGAAAGGTCGCCGGAGCTCCGATTAGGAATGTTTATATCAGTGAAAGGAGAAGCATTTTGTATATGAACTTGCTTATCTTGTTTTCTGATTTGGACTGAATATTTGGGCCTCATTTTGATCATTGATGTTTTATTGGGCTAATTTGAGCCCATTTTCAGCTTGCTAGCCCAATATAAATAAGCCTTCCCTTAAACTTATCAGGATATTTCAATTAGATACTCAAATTAAGTTTTGTTCCGATAAAATACCTTAACTTAATAACTCCTAATAAAGTGTTTCAATTAAACACATTCAGTTCAAATTTTGGAATTCTTTTTTGCATGTGTTTTCATTCGTCTATTAGGTAATTAAATTAATCACATAAAACATGTTATCTCCTTTAATTATGCGCATTGACGTCTCAAGTAGAAAATGCATGGGGTTCTATGGCTTATTGAGGTGAATGCCTATAATTAAAAAAGAGGCATACCTGATGCTTTATTGGGCTAATGTGAGCCAATTTTCAGCTCGCTAGCCCAATATGAATAAGCCTCATGACATTTTACTTTGGCTTAATGGATAGGTAGCCCTAAACTTATCTGGATATTTCATTTAAATATTCAAATTAAGCTTTGTTCCGATGAAATAACTTAACTCAATAACTCCTAATAAAGTGTTCCAATTAAACACATTCGGTTCAAATTTTGGAATTCTTTTTTGCATGTGCGTTCATTCGTCTATCAGGTAATTCAGTTAATCACATAAAATATGATATCTCCTTTAATTATGCGCATGGATGTCTCAAGTAGAAAATGCATGGGGTTCTATGGCTTGTTGAGATGAATGCCTATAATTGAAGAAGAGGCATACTTTATGTGGTTAACTTATCTATATATATAAACAGTAAAAATGGAAAAAATTGAGAGAACTCATTAATTAACATTGGAACAAGCAGAAAATATCAACAAAAAGAATGTAAATAGAAATCATACAGTTAATGAAACCTGCCATTGAAAAGAGAAAAATTTGATACGTCGCCGGAGCTTCGATTCGGTTACAAATTTCAGAAGATGTAACGAATTATCAGTGAAAGCATTTTCTATATGGATACTTGTTTTCCGATTTGGACTAAATACTGAGGCCTAATTAATCGTTTGATGTTTTATTAGGGCAATTGGCACGATTGTCCTTATTCGGGGTGGTCTTTAATTTTTGTCCCTCAAATTGCTAGTTTTTAATTTTTATCCTTCGCTAAAAACCCCTTAGTTTGTCTGCTAAGTCAAAACAAAAAAAAAAAGGCGTAAGGCAGAGTTTGCCTTAAGACAATTTTTTTCACTTAAGGTAAATAAGCTGATTATGCAGGCATCAAATTCACTAATTGAGGAAGCAAACATATTTGTTTGACCAAAGGAACGGAAGAAATAAGAGCGTATTCAAGGGAAAAGGAAATACAGTAGCATGGCCACTGTAACTCTTCCAAGAATTGCAAATAAGATAAGATACACTCTTAAGAAGGTCTATCTTCTCTAAATTGCTATACAGAAGCAAGAAAGGAATGTCTTGAGTAGCATGAAAAGATTTAACCTCTGCCTTAAGGTCTTAATTTGGCCCGAATAGGCCTAATTTTGGGCAAAAGTTAGATCTTAAGGCAGATGTTTGCCTTAAAGCCTAATTTTAGTTAAAAGTTCACCTTAAGGCAAATCTCTACATGAAGGCCTAACTTTTAAGGGAATAGGCGAAAGTAAAAAATTAAAGACCACGAATTTGAGGGAACCACAATTAAGGACCAGTGCATTTGAAGGGCAATCCGCAGGAAAAAAAGTTTTTTAGTTTGGTTTTAGCCCAATTTGAATAAGCCCTTATGGGCTTAATGTATTTAAGTTTGGGCACTTTGCAGGATTATCCTTCGCTAGGGGTCTTTAATTTTTACCCCTCAAAATGTTGGTCTTTAAATTTCGGCCTTCATGCAGAATTTGCATGGGCACGTGTAGAATTTCTGCGTAGAATTTGTATGGCCAGATTTAATTCTGCTTTGCGATTTTTTTTTTACTGAGCTGGGGTTCGAATCCACAATCTCAGGATGTTGGGCGAAGGACAAAACTTAAAGACCACACATTTGAAGGGGAAAACTTAAAGACCACCCCAAATGAAGGCCAATCAGCGCAAAAAAAAAAAAGGTTTAAGTTTCGTTTGAGTTTGGAGTGAAGTGTACAAATAGCCTCTTTTGGATTATTTGTTAAAATATAGCCTAATTTATAAAATATTTAAACTTAGCCAACTTAAAAACATTCACATTTCACACCTCATAACCATAATGCTTTATGGCTAACAGAAAACCTTTTCCAGTGATGAAATTGCACGAATTTCCCTTCAAATGGGTTGGTCTTTAATTTTTGTCCTTCAAAATTGAATTTATGCCTAGTGCGGCATAAGTTCTTTAAGACGCGGGACATTACTTGTGGGATATTACAATGCGAAAATATAAACTTATTTCCCGCTAAAAAAGTTATTTGCTTAGAGGGATAAAAATTAAAGACCAGCACAAAATAGGTACAAAAGTGCAAATGACCCATGCTTCTCACCCAATAAGAATAAGCCTTTAAACATTCTACTTTTCTTATATTCAAGTTTTGTTTGATTTTGGGGTGAAGTGGAAAAAGAGCTGCTTTCAGGAAGCTATTTAAAACATAATATAGATATATAAAAATATTTAAAGTTTAACCACCATAAAATCAGACGACCTCGAGATCGGAAGGTTGAAACTTTGATTGACTTGCTTATCTTGTTTTTCGATTTGCTCTCAAATGTTTGGGCCTAATTTTAATCGTTAAATTCGCACGATTGCCCGATCTTGGGGTGGTCTTTAATTTTTGTCCCTCAAATCGCAGGTCTTTAATTTTTGTCTTTCGGCACTTTAAATAATAAAAAGTGGCAGAAAGTATCCCTGATATCGGAAAAAAAAAATGCAAGGCAAGGTTTCATAGAAATTATGTCTATTTGGGTAAAGTTACAAGAAGCTATGCATTGTTCACCATAGTCCTGTAGAAATTAAGTTACATAGATGCTAAGTCTTGTCCCTACAGAACTATGCCAGATAAGGCATAGTTTCTGTATAACTTTGTCCGAATAGGCGTAGTTTCAATGAAACCCTGCCCTGCGAATATATATATATATACTCTGGCGGGGTTTGAATCCAGAATATCTAGTTTCATAGACCAACGAATAAGAGTACTTTGGCCCATAAATTTTCATTGAATGAGAAGTCGGGGCAAAAATTAAAGATCAGTGATTTGAGGGGAAAAAATTAAAGACCAATCTATATGAAGGATAATCTGCGCAAAAATTTGATGCTTTAACCTAATTGCATCAATTGTTCTCTTGATAAAAAAAAATGTAAGCCGTTTTTCGGTTCCGTGCTAGCTCAATTTTGATTAGCTTTTTATTAATGCAAAAATTACTTAATGTAACTGATTATGCTTCATAATTATCGTTTAGAGCGATACTTTAAATAATTACAAAACGTAGTTATATTTTACAATTTATAGCAGATATCATAGATGTATGTATCCTAAATTTGTAGGCATAATTTTTTTATGTGTGTGCATACTGTGTATATGCTATTAGTGTACATACATTTCTATATACAATATGTTAGTGTATATACAATGTATCAATGTATATACTATATACATTGATAATGTATGAGCGCGCATACAGTGTATATGCAACATTTTGAAACAAAAATACTGCTACATTACAAAAAAAAAAAAATGTTGCTTTTTTATGTAAGAAAGGACACTTGTCTCGCTACCTAAATTTTTTTACCTTAATTAATTTCAAAATAAAACATTTTTATTTCTCTATTATGACTTTATATAACATATAAAATCAAGAAAAGTCTTTTTAAAAAGAATATTTTGATAAGATTTTTCATGAGTTGATTGGCTTACATATCCACCCATCTTTTAGATAAGTTGAATTAAGTACGCCAAGACTAACTGAAAACATAAGCAGGGGTCATTAAGCCGCCCAAACTTGGGCGTTCAAGATATAATATATATTTCTTAAAAAAAATCGACATATTTATACAATGTAACTTGGGAAAATTTCAATAATATGTACAATTTAGCATACAAAATTATATTTGCGTAGCCATATTTTAAAATTACACCCCGCATAGCCACTTTTTCACAATATATAACATTATATAATAATATATAACTTTATAATAAACAATGTATCAACCTTATATAAAAGTGTATGATACTGTATAAGAGGTGTTTATATCTAAGAAAATTCAGTTATATACAACAATATATAACTTTTTTCAATTATAGTGAGGATACAAATATACAACTAACCTTTTGAAGAAAAGGATACTAATTGGACTATTTCGGCTAATTTTACAAACATGGATTGTTTTAGATAATTATTTTTCCTAAATAGTTATAGAGGGTTATTTTTCACTAAGAGGAGTCTATTCCCTTCAACAAGTATAGCTTCGGCCCTACCTTGACTCATCTTAACCTGCCAAATCTAATCAAATCCGTCAATAGTTGCAATCAGTAATATCTCGAATTAAAGCTTAAGAATAACGCTTAAAGATACATGAAAAGACATCACCAATCAATCGATCAGCTATACTTTAAATTTAGTTAAATCTCAAGAATAATGCTTAATGTAACATAAAAAGATATTACCAATCAATCAATTAATTATATTTCAAATTTAAATATTCAATGAGATTCATCTGCAAAGTTAGTGATAGAAATTAAGTCAAAAAGAGCCAGCTGAGGTTGATAGTCTATCTGAACTAAAAAATAATTAAATGTACATTCACACTGACCCTAATAATTAATCTGTTCATTGTATCTTCTTGTTATGTTCATCCGGTTGAATTATTCTGTGACACGTCCACACATACAAGCACTATTCCCTGATTATCAGAAAGTTGATTTAGACGATTTAATATTAAATTGAAACTTTTTTTAAAATAATAATAATAGTATTAAGCACCTATCAATAATGCACTATCGTAAGAACGTGAGTGTAGAAAAATAGTCGAGCCAAAGATTAATAATAAACGTGAGAGCCCTACCTTGACTCATCTTAACCTACCAAATCTAATCAAATCCGTCAATATTTACAATCACTAGTGTCTCGAGTTAAAGCTTAAGAATAATGCTTAAAAATACATGAAAGGATATCACTAATCAATCAACTATACTTCAAATTTAATTAAAGCTTAAGAATAATACTTAAAGTAACATAAAAGGACGACACCAATCAATCAATTAACTATACTTCAAATTCAAAAATCCAATGAGATTCATCTGCGAAGTTAGTGATAGAAATTAATTCAAAAAGAGAGAGTTGAGGTTGATAGTCTATGTGAATGAAAAAATAATTAAATATACATTTACACTGACCCTAATAATTAATCCGGTTCATTGTATCTTCTTGTTATGTTCATCAGGTTGAGTTATTCTATGGCATGTCCACACATGCAAGCACTATTCCCTGATTATCAGAAAGTTGATTTAGACGATTTAATATTAAATTGAAACTTTTTTTTAAATAATAATAAAAGTATTAAGCACCTACCAATAATGCACTATCGTAAGAACGTGAGTGTAGAAACATAATCGAGCCAAAGATTAATAATAAACGTGAGGGCCCTACCTTGACTCATCTTAACCTGTCAAATCTAATCAAATCCGTCAATATTTGCAATCACTAATGTCTTGAATTAAAATTTAAGAATAATGCTTAAAGGTAGATGAAAGGATATCACCAATCAACTATACTTCAAATTTAATTAAAGCTTAAGAATAATACTTAAAGGATATTTCAAATTTAAATATCCAATGAGATTCATCTGCAAAGTTAGTGATAGAAATTAATTCAAAAAGAGCTAGCTGAGGTTGATAGTCTATGTGAATAAAAAAATAATTAAATGTACTGACCCTAATAATTAATCCGGTTCATTGTATCTTCTTGTTATGTTCATCAGGTTGAGTTATTCTATGACATGTCCACACATGCAAGCACTATTCCCCGATTATCAGAAAGTTGATTTAGACGATTTAATATTAAATTGAAACCTTTTTTTTAAATAATAATAAAAGTATTAAGCACCTACCAATAATACACTATTGTAAGAACGTGAGGGTAGAAAAATAGTCGAGCCAAAGATTCATAGTCTATCTAAACCTAAAATAGGATATACTTATTAATTAAACATTCACACTGACCTTTATAATAAAGAATCATCATGCAGTTTAGCCAAATTTTCGGATTTGCTTATTTTGAAATTAATTCTTTTTCGAAAAAATATTTTTTGGAGAGTAACAATTGTGTTTGCCTTGATTTGAAAAGTATTTTGTCAATATTAGAGAAAAATTTGTGTTTAACCGTGATTTCAAAAATACTTTTAGAAAAATATTCCCTTTTACACTTTTAGTGCTAGTGAAAAATATTTAATTTATAAAAACTTGACAACCACATCAATTGTCGGTCAGCTGTTCCATTACGGTAACTGACGGACACACTACAAAAGTGTACATACAATGACATTTTATAAATGACTTATTAAGTTGATTAAATGTCGTAAATTCGTTTACCAACATTTAATTTATATTTGGGTAAGTGTCGTAAACGTTAGTGTCGGGAATTTTCCGACATTTACCTAAATGTTGCAAAGGATTTACGACATTTATTTTGTGACATTTAGCCAAATGTCGATAAGAAATTTACGACACTTATTTTCCGACGTTTTGGTAAATGTTGGATAGAATTTACGACTTTGTTTTTTGACATTTAGGCAAATGTTGGTAGAAATTTACGACATTTTTGGTAAAGGTCGGAAATAATTTACGACATTTATTTTGTGACATTTAGATAATTTCGGGTAAGAAATTTTACGATATTTATTTTCCAGCATTTACCTAAATGTCGGAAAGAATTTATGACATTTATTTTGTGACCTTTAGGAAAATGTAACCAAGAAATTTATGGCATTTAGGTAAATATTGGTAAGAGATTTATGACATTTATTTTCGACATTTAAGTAAATGTCGGTAAGGAATTTACGACTTTTATGAAACACCGCTTAAAATTTCTTACATTTAGATTAATGTGGTAAAAATACATTTACTTGTTTCATTCGTAAAATGTCACATTAAAATTCTGACATTTTGATTAATGTTAACAAATAAAAATTTCAAATGTTGTAAAAATCTATCTATATAGTTTTTATTATGACACAAATACTTATTTCAATTTGTACATTCATATAGATGTCAACCTTTTGTAACAGGCATGAATATATGTAAAGCAAATGCATTTTAATATTATAACCAAAGTACAATGTAGCAATATAATAAATGTTCTGTAAAAATTAAACGAAGTCAAAAATGATATGTTCTATTTCAAGTAAAACTTAAATCTAACTAAATACTATACTTTCAACACGAAACCAGCTTAGCTCCCGATTCGAATTAATTTCCTTCATTTTTCGAATGAAATCTGCAACAAAGCTATTTGAAACCATCAATCCACAAGTGGAGCATTTCGTTGCCAGTAATTGACCTCAATTCCTTCAAAAATGCTGCACATAAGAAAAAGAGTTATAACAATATAATAAAGCGAATTGTTTCCTCCTTAACTAGAACAAATTGGGATATCAAATTGGATTTCTCCAAAATAAACAGATTAAAGAATTGATACAAAAGCAGCAACTATAAATGAAGGTTTACTCTCTTTGAAATGAAAGAAAAGGAGAAAAAGGTGTCTTGTAATTTTTCAAACTTTCCCACTTCTTTTAATCAGTATCAACTGCACTAGTTCCAGTGTTCTTGATCAACACATGAGAAGAAATATTAAATTGGTTGCTTTAATAGTTCACGAAATTCAAAACTTAACAAATCGTAAATAGTGAAGTTGTAGAGGAACTATGATGAGGAATTAAGTTCAGCTAACTCTTAAAACTATCCTTACAGTCTAATATATCAACATGCCAGCACTTAACATTCTAGCACACCTCTTTAAATTCAAAATGAATGTACCAATTTAAGTTTGCTCATTCAAAAAAAGACACCTTTACGTGAGGAAACTGAGCCAAACAACCCCTCTTGACTAAAACACCATTTCAAACGAAATTTTGAGTGGAATACGACCTAAACAGTGACTTAAAAGAAAAAATACAGTCCCTGACAGCACTTCATTACTAGCATGTTCATATTTAACTCATTGCTAGTTTAAGGAAAGGGAATCTCATATATACTGTTACGCGGCGCCTTCCTGAGACTTCTTGGAAGGGTGACGTAAGGCTAAGCAACCGATGATTCCAAGGTTACTGTCCGCCAACCGGGGTCTCCTCCGCACGCTAGACGAGATTGTCAGTGCCGTGCGGGAAAACCAATGTCAAGAGCAATTGAGAGAACAGAAAAGAGAATTGAGAAAGAGAGCTTGATTGCATAAATGAAAGCTATTACAATGAGAGCAAGCGGTGCCGAGGGGGAGAGACACCAGTACAGAGAATTGATTGCTTGCTTGAAAGTTTTGATTGCTTGATCCCCCCTAATAATGCTTTAAAAATAAAAACCCAAATCATAGAACTAGACATAGACTTGCTAGAGAAACACAATAAAAAATACATAAAGTAAACTACTCTATAATTACAACAAAAGAGACCTAACTAGAGCAGGTCCATGTGCACCTTCGGTCGGGGCACTGTCATGCGCGTAAGGCACGGTGCGCGCGCACACAGGGGCGCGCGCACTGGGCATTGAGCGCTGACACTGTAGCAGCACTGCATTGACACTGGGCGCTGGGCACGCGTTGGGGCACGGCCAGCGCAGGGGCGCGCGCGAGGGACATTGATGGGGTGACATAGGCAGAAGCAACCTTGTCACTTGGGGCGTCCAAGACCACGGGGCCGTCCATGGCGCTAGGCGCTGAGAGGCTTGCCATGGCGCCATGGGGCGCGCCCAAGGGGTCATGGGGCAAGGCTGGAAAGCCGCCCATGACATTCTCCCCCACCTGAGTTGGCGACGTCCTCGGCGCCTTGCTTGCAAGATAGTCATCGATCAGGTGCTTGTAGGCTTTGAGGCTGGTGCCCCTTTCCCATGTATTTTCTTCGGCATCACATCCCAGCCATTTCACCAGGAACTCTTGGTGATCTTTTCTTGAGGCATGTATGACTCGATCGTTGAGGATGGCTTCTACTACCCTTTTCCCAGTTGTTTGTGGGCCTCGAATACTGGGTATTGTGAGCTGACTGCGGGAAGGGTCTTCTGTGTCTTCTCGAAAAGGCTTTAAAAGACTGACATGGAACACATGATGAATCTTCCACCAAGCTGGGGTATCCACCCGGTATGCTACCTTCCCAATGCGCCTCTCAATGGACAGAGGGCCAATATATTTTTGCAACAGGCGAGGGTCATGGACCCCTGCAAATAGGTATCTCTTTGGGATCTTCACCATCACCTTGTCCCCAACCTGATATTCCACAAAGCGACGATTCTGGTCTGCATGTATTTTCATCCGCTTTTGTGCCTTCACCAGATAGCTCCGCACTATCTCTAAATTCTGCTTCCATTCTTTCGAGAAGCTAGCTGCTCGTGGGGATTTAGCCATGTTTGGGGCATTCACAGTGTGTGGGAGTAGCGGTTGCTGCCCGGTAACAATTTCAAAAGCGCTCTTGTTTGTGCTAGAGCTCTTTTGTGAGTTGAAACACAGTTGGGCCGCATCCAATAACTTCACCCAATTCTTCTGCGAGTCGGTAACAAAGTGTCGCAAGTATTCCTCCAACATGCCATTGAACCGCTCCGTCTGGCCATCGGATTGCGGGTGAAAACTCGAGCTGTGACTCAATTTAGACCCCAAGCACTTAAAGAGCTGGGTCCAAAAGTTGCTGGTGAAGCGAGAGTCACGGTCGCTAACAATATCCTTGGGCAGACCCCAATATTTGACAACATGGGTGAAGAAGAGTCGAGCTGTCTCCTTTGCTGATATATACTTGGGTGATGCAATGAAAGTAGCATATTTAGAAAACCGATCAACCACGACCAAGATAGTCGTGAGATCTCCAACCTTGGGCAAGCCGGTGATGAAATCCAATGAGACGCTTTCCCAAGGCCTCTTTGGGACAGGTAATGGCTCCAACAGGCCCGCTTGTGTCAAGCGGTCAGACTTGTCTTTCTGGCATACCAGGCAAGTCTTCACATACTGAGCGACATCATCTGCCATCTGGGGCCAGTAATATGCACGACATAGCAATGCCATGGTACGCTCTTCTCCTGGGTGGCCTGCCCATAGAGTATCGTGACATTCCATTAGGAGAGTTCTCCGCAAATCTCCTCCTTTAGGAACATAAAGGCAGTTTCCTTTTTCCTTCAGGAACCCGTCCTCCATGTAGAACTGGCGAGTTTTTCCTTGACCTGCTAGGTCGACCAAATACTGTGCCGAAGGGTCTTTGGTGAGAAGATCCTGAATTTGATCTTTTATGGTGGTAGCCACTTCGCTCCCCCTAAGGGTGGCAAGCAAGCATACCGATGCTAGATTGGCCCTTCGACTCAGTGCATCCGCAACATGGTTGGTCTTCCCACTTCGGTATTCCAGATTGAAGTGAAATTCCGCTAGGAGTTCCTGCCATCTGGCCTGGCGGCCATTTAGATTTGGCTGGGTCATGAAGTGACTGACAATCGTGTTATCCGTCTTCATCACGAATGGGGATCCCAGAAGATAGTGCCTCCAAAGGCGCAAGCAATGGACGACAGCCAATAATTCTTTCTCGTGAGCCGCATCCTTCAACTTTCGACTCTCGTAGGCCACCGGGTGCCCCTCTTGTAGCAAGACTCCGCCCAAGGCGTAATCAGAGGCATCCGTTTCCACCTCGAAGGGTTTGGTCAAGTCGGGTAAAGCCAAGACAAGGCTACTAGACATAGCCGCTTTAAGTGAGTTGAAAGCGTCTGCTCTCTTTGGCGACCAGTCCCAAGGTGTGATCTTCTTGAGGAGTTCTGTCAGTGGTAATGCAATGAGGGAGTAGTTCTTGACGAACCGCCGATAAAAGTTGCATAGGCCAGGGAATGCCATCAAGGCATGGATATCTCGGGTGGTGGCCAGTCTGTGACAGCCTTGATCTTTTGTTGGTCCATCTTGATGCAACCTTCTTCAACAACATGCCCGAGGAAGTCAATGTGTTTTTGGGCAAAGGAGCATTTGGACAGCTTTACGTACAATTCATGCTCTCGCAACCGAGTTAGGACTTTCCTCAGGTGTTCCAGGTGTTCGCCTAATGTTTTGCTGTACACCACAATGTCATCCAGGTATACTACCACAAACTCGTCAATGTATTCTGGAAAGACCTGGTTCATTAGAGTGCAAAACGTGGCCGGAGCATTGGTCAAGCCGAACGGCATGACCTGGAAGTCGAACGAGCCATATCTTGTCACACATGTCGTCTTGGACTCGTCTCCTTCAGCAATGCGGACTTGCCAATAGCCTGTCTTCAGGTCTATTTTGGTGAACACTGTGGCACCGCCCAGTCTATCAAACAAGTCCGCCATTAGTGGTATGGGGTACTTGTTCTTCACGGTGATCTTGTTGAGGGCTCGATAGTCAACACAGAGCCTTAGGGTACCATCATGTTTCTTTTGGAATAGCACAGGCGACCCATAAGGCGACTTGGATGGCACGATGATCCCCGTGTCCAGCATTTCTGTCAATTGTCTCCGAAGCTCAGTGAGTTCGGGTTGTGACATTCTGTAGGGTGCTCGGGCAGGTGGCTTCGCACCCGGCACCAATTCAATTTCATGATCGACCGTCCGCCTAGGCGGGAGTCGCTTCGGCATATCTTGAGGCATGACATCCTCAAATTCCTTCATGAGCTCTTTCATGGGCTTTGGAATGGGGCCCGAAGAATGCTCAATCTCTTAAATGCAAAGGGTCGCTAGAAACGTGGGTTCTTGTCGACGGACCCCCTTCTTCAGTTGCAATGCAGAGATGTTTCCTGAGGCCATCTTTATGGTGGTGCATAGGATAATGCAGGGTTTGGCCCCGTTTGTTCCCATCATCAGAAGCATATCCGCGTAGGGTACGGGGATGATGTTAGTTTGTCTCATGAATTCCAACCCCACTATCAAGTCGAAGTTGTCAATGATCACTACCCGCAAGTCGAACTTGCCTTCATAAGGACCCATCTTTACCGGCACTCCTTTAGCTATTCCACCTACCAATTGGGGCGGTGAGTTGATAGCTTTGACACGACCCTTTCCCTTTCCAACAACTAGGCCAAGGCGTTCTACTTCTGTGATGGCCAGATAGTTGTGCGTAGCACCTGTGTCTATCATGGCCTTAATAGGTTTACCATTTACTCTCAAGTCGATAAACATCAGGGTCTTCTCCTTTCTGGGAGGAGGCCCACTGCCTGCCTTTGCCTTTCCCTTCTTGGTAGTTGAGCTTGGGTCTTTCTTTTTGTATATGCCGGCACTGGTACCCTCAACGGCCTTGGAAATGGAACAAACAAGTGCATTGAAGGCACCTATTGGTTCTGTCTGATCCGCATCATCCTTATCATCGTCCGTCCCATCATCCAAAATTTGATGGGCGTTCATCTGTGCCTGTGGGCAGTCCTTGTTCCAATGTGGTCCGCAACAATTATGACATCCTGCGGGAGGCGGCAGCTTCCGCCCCCGATCATTATTATGAGATGCAACACTATTGCTGCCTGAGGAGGAACCTTTAGATTTGGTTGCACTCCGATCTCCCCCACTTCTGTTGGGACCAGTATTGTAGGATTGGCCCCCTTTGAATCCCCCACGGGTTGGTGGTTGAGGTTTTTCCTTTCGAAAATCCATTTGGTAGTCACTGAGACATTCCGCAGCTTGGATAGCTTTGGGCAAGGAATCAACCATTTGTCTTTGTATTTCCATGCGGGCATAGGGCTTCAAGCCTTCCATGAACGTAAAAAGCTTGTCCTTGTCGCCCATGTCCCTTATGTTCAGCATGAGTGCAGAGAACTTGCGAACATACTCTCGGACTGACTTTGTTTGCCTGAGTTCCCGAAGCTTCCTTCGTGCATTATACTCGACGTTCTCGGGGAAGAACTGTAAGCGAATGGCTGCTTTTAGTTCTACCCATGTCTCAAGAGCATCCTCACCAGCCTTAATGGCTTCATATTTCACACGCCACCAGAGCTTGGCATAGCCTTGTAGATACATGGCAGCAGTTGCTACCTTCCTGGGCTCCTCCAATTCTCCCACAGCGTCGAAGTACTGCTCAATGTCAAAGATGAAGTTTTCCACCTCTTTGGCATTTCGAGCGCCCTGATAGGGCTTTGGTTTAGGAATCTTGAGCTTCGGGGTGGTCGCGGCAATGTTTTCCGCACCCCCAACGGGATGGCCCCCTCCTCGGAGTAGGCCTTGTAAGGCAGCGTTGACAACATTGAGCTGATTAGTCAAGTTGTCGATGGTTCCTTGCATGGCAGTTATTCTATCTGCCTCCTAAGTCCTCTGGGCGAGGTCCTCCTCTCTTTGGATGGCAACTGCCTGTGCGGCCGCATCCGTGTCAGTAGCAATATTTACGATGTCTTGTTCGGCCTGCCGCATCCTGCGGTCCAGGTCCTCCACTCTTTCAGCCACGGGTCGAAATCTATTGACCGTAGTTTCCAAAATCAAGAGGCGGTCTCCATGGTTCACCATGGTCCGAAAATGATGACAATTGCCACGTGTTCCCTCGTCCGATGTCGAGCCTAGGCTCTGATACCAACTGTTACGCGACGCCTTCCTGAGACTTCTTGGAAGGGCGACGTAAGGCTAAGCAACTGATGATTCCAAGGTTACTGTCCGCCAACCGGGGTCTCCTCCGCACGCTAGACGAGACTGTCAGTGCCGTGCGGGAAAACCAATGTCAAGAGCAATTGAGAGAACAGAAAAGAGAATTGAGAAAAAGAGCTTGATTGCATAAATGAAAGCTATTACTGTTATATCCCGTACTTTCGCGTATTCGGAAAAATTTGAGATAATTTTGATTTGTAAGGAATAAGGCCATATGTTGATTTGAATTAGTATATGTGTGTGTTGTTCATGAAAGATATTGGTGTGGAAACACGGAGGAAGGCCAAGGGCAAAAATTGGAATTTTGAAAATTAGTTTCGGGAATTACAAAATGAGAATTATCATTAATTGGGCTCAAATAAAAGAGCAAAAATGAGGCCCAAAATGAGGTGGGGTGGCCGGCCATGTGCCTTGGCCCAACCACCAAATTAATGAATATTTTTCCATGTGACATAATTAATATAAGAGTCTTTATCTATTAGAAGACTCAAGAAGCAAAAGGAAGAGATAAAACAAAAGATGAAGAGCAAGGAGATAAGGGCCATTTCGGCCAAGGCAAGGGGAATTTCACCCCTCAAAATCTTGCCTCTAAAATTTTTGTTTTGTGATTTTCCTACTATATTAAAGGCCCTCTACAACATGGTGCAATTGTTTGGGAAGAAAGAGCACTAGTTCCTCCAATATGACAACATGGTTGAGTGAAGGAGATTGAAGAAAAAGGTAAGAATTCATTCAATGGTATTATGTTATGAAGGTTTGTTTGTGTTGTAGTGTATGAAAATGAGTAGAATTCATGAAAACATGGAAGTTTGCAAAGTGGGTGTGTATGTATATATGTGGCCGTGTAAGTGCTTGGTTGTGTAGTTAAGATGTGTTGAATTTTATGTTGTATTCTAGTTGTGTGTAGGGTGGAATGTATATTGGAAATGAAAGTTGAATGAATTTGGTTGGAGTTGGAAAGATGATATGTGGTCGTGAGGTGTATTGGAATTGGAATGGGAATGAATCACTTTTGTTTAATATGTTAGTTGTGTTGTTGTGATGCTTGCAATGTAAATGAAGATAAAATGATATAAGTTTGCATTGAAATGGAATGTAGAAGTTTGTGTCGTTTTAGTATGATTTTATGACATTATGAAAATGGAGTTGTTAAGGTGCAAATTATGATAATTGTTGATGAATTTGGGATATGGAAGCATGTTATGAATAAGTATGCTAAAGATTAGAAGTTTTGAATGAATTATGACTCGGGCGGAAAGTTTGTATATTATGTATATCTTGTGAATATTTTGTAGAAATGATATGAAATGCTTCTAAATTGTATTGTAATGATCTTGAGTAGTGATGAATATGAAAATATTGAGCTTAGTTTGGAAGTGTGAAGTCGGAATGAACGTTATTGCATTATGTCGGAAAGTAGAACTGGTTGCCTTATATTGTGCTATATTGTGATGATTGTTGACATTGTTGATGTTGTTGGGTTGTTGTTGCTACTATTTGAGCCGAGATGATTCTCAGGGGCGCTATTTATAGGGGAGGTGCTGCCAAAATTTCGGTAGACAAAACTGAAGTTAAGTGCATTCTTAAGTCTTGAAATTCCTAATTGGTAACAATGACCAATTGCAGATTTTGGACGAAACGGGAATCGAGTTTGAACGAGCGTACGAAGTGAGAAAGGTATGTAAGGCTACCCCATTCCTTCTTTTGGCATGTCCTAGGTATACTAGGTCGATATCGGAGCCTTGGAGGCCATTCTGTTCTTGGAAATCCGAACTAGAAATTGGGTACTATTCATTCAATTCAATTGAAGCACAAAACTCTCATTTGTGTTAAAAAGTGATCTAATGCCTGAAACGTTTGTAAATGTATTCGAATCGCTTCGAAACTTCCACGTATGATCTCATAGACCCCAAATGTCCGTAACTCATGGCCGCCACCTCGACTTGACCCGAGGAGGGCCCGCTAACTCCAAAACTCTTTTGTTTGCCCTATAAGGCTCATTTTCGTATAACGTCGGCAAAAGACTTTTGTTTATGAACTTGGCTATTGTAAAATAATGTTTGGATTGCCACGATGTCCTAGATTATATTTTGAACTATAATTACCGTTTTGGAAATACTTTTGTGAAATGAACCCCGTTTTGATTAATTGTTCGAACTATTTTGACTAATGAGTCAACATGTGATTTTATCAAGTTTGCAAAAGTATTTTGATATATGAATTGCATTGTTTGCTCACGACTCCGATCGTGCCCTTATTATGATTTCGTTCACCGGTTCCCGGGCCGGTTATGATTCGTGCGCCCTATGATTAATTCGGCCGTATGCTGTGTTACGGTTCCCGAGACCTCGCCATAGGGCCGGGTTCCATTTAGAGTTATGCTGTGATATGGCTGGTGATATGTTATGATGATATGTGTGTTCGGGGATGTACGGAGATTTGAACCTTCTGGTGTTATGCAGTGTGTGGCACCTGCGTCGGAGGGGTGACCACGTTCCTGAGCTTTCCATGATTTTTAACTGCATTATGTACATACGTTTTGGTACAGATTTTGATATACTGGTCAGTATTCCCTTTTTTGTATCCTGTTTGGTTTCAGTTATAGTTTACACTTCTGCACTCTATGCTTTACATACTCAGTACATCTTTCGTACTGACCCCCTTTCTTCGGGGGCTGCGTTTCATGCCCGCAGGTACAGACGCCGGTGATCCTCCACTGTAGGCTCCCCGTCCTGCTATTACAGAGTGCTCCTTTTGATTCGGAGCCCATATGTCGGTATAAGTCTTTTGTGATGTATATGTATTTGTATATTTTACTATTTGGGGTACGGCGGGGCCCTGTCCCGTCATGTGTTTTCGTTTTGTATTTGTAGAGGCCTGTAGTCATGTTTGTGGGTCGAGGGTCCTATATGTGTCTGTTGGATTACGATCTGTGTCTTAATGCGGTCCGTCTGTTAAGGTGGCCAAAATGGCCCTTATGTTTATATTTGTACATCTGATCGGCGATGTGCATTCCGCCGCTTCTATTTGTTCTGGTACGATATTTTGGTATGCGACCGCTTAAGACAAGTTTTGTTCTAAATTATGTTTAAAATAACTATTATGAAATCTGAGTTAAGCTTTGATTTGACGATTTGGCTCGTATGTCCGTTTGGGGTGCCCAAGTAGGGCGCCAGTCGCGGCCCACGGGGATGGGTCGTGACAGAAGTGGTATCAGAGCGGTTTGTCCTCGGAATGTCTACAGGCCGTGTCTCGTAGAGTCTTGTTTATCGGTGTGTTGTTGATAACGTCCAAATCCACCCTATTAATTGGAATGGGCACGGTCGTATGCAAATATAATTTACCCAACTATGAGTCGGGGTCGAATCCCACAGAGAACAATATGTAGGCGATTAGGAAAAGTAGGAATTTTCACCAACTACGCTAAAGCCAAACGATAGATAATGTTTTGGTTTTGTTTGAGAGAATTATAACTAATGCAAAAATGTAAACTAACCTAGAAAGCAAGTAAAATGATCAATGGCCACAAGCATGGATACAAGGGAAACTACGCTCAAGTAACGATCCAATGTACTTCATGATTTACAAATAATGGTGAGTTTATATTACTTAGCCTCGGATAATGACTCTAAATTAGCTTCTTCCGAAGACTAACTAGACTACCTAATTGAATATCCCTAAAGCAATTAGGAGCATTAAGAACACCCGAATATGGCTACAAGTGGTGTCGCATATTCCTAGGTCGATTTCCATTAGATGAGGGTTAACGCCCCAAATTCTTGTTAATTAATCTTTCCCAATCCCGAGTTTGCCTCTTCCAAGTTTAAACCGAAATAAATGGGCAAGTCTTAGGGTTAGCTACTCCCTTAAGAATCATTCAAAATGAAATTAATTAAAGAAACAATAACTCACTTCATTAGGAATAAAATCATTCAACACATAAGCAAAACAAGAGATTCAATCCAAACTTTAATCAAGAATATTTCCATAAACGAAATTCAAGTATTGAAATGAAATACTACACACATAAATATTCAATACATAGCAAGAGTAGAAGAAATGGGTAAAGAATTTCTCATTGGTGTCTCCAAATCTTCTCTTCCAAGGTGTTGGTGATGAACCCTAGCCTCCAAGAACTTGTGTGTTGTGCCAAAGATAATCTGATATTTTGCCCTAGTTTTCTATTTATATGAACTGGGATGGAAGGCATCGACAAAATCCGAGTTCTGGTCGAAAACGCTGAAAAATCCTTCAATGCGATCGCGCCACGTCACTACGCGATCGCGTGTAATTGCTTCGTTTACGAATTGCGAACGCGCGAAGAGGAACCGCGATCGCGCAGGGTCACGGACGCGCGTGACCGCGACCGCGTGAACTAACTGCGCGTTCGCGCAGTGTCACGGACGCGCGTCACCGCGAGCGCGTGATCTTGCCGCGCGATCGCGAAGACCAATATTTCGCGAAAATTTCCAGAACTTCCAGTTATCCCCAGTTTTGCAACTTTTTTGCTTGTTTTCCACACTTAGGCTCTAGGGACCTCGTATTACCTGAAACATGACAAAAACTACGTAAAATGACATAGACTTGCTTAAAAACAAGTAAAACTTATAGTTAAAAAGCATCGATTGTGGTGTAAAATCACGCCACATCAACACCCCCAACTTAAAGTATTTGCTTGTCCTCAAGCAAGCCATACAAAACCATGACTCAATCTAACACCTAGATATTATAGAATAACAATGTCTACATTGGTTTTGACTCTGAACTACCGGCATGCATGTTTTCCTTTAAACGACCACCCCCAACTCTCTACTTTAAAACAATATGCATAACTCAAGAACACTACGACTAACAATTAAGCTTCAATGAATGACATTACATTATCGAACATATTATGGTGCACACAAACGCTACTTTAGGTGGTCACTTTATTTTGTTCAATTCTCATCCTTATGCCCTCACATAGACCAAAGAATGTCCCAACACACATATATACGACAAGAATGGGACGAAGACGAAAGAGAAGAGAAAAACACTCACACTCACAAAGAAATTCATATCTACACATGCAAATACCATATGCTTGCCCTTATTTTCTATGTTTTCATCCTAGGCTCGTTCGGTTGTGATCACATTAGGACTTGTTTCGGCTTGTAATGTAGGTTTAGGGACAGGTCGGATACTTTTTGGAAATTAGTGACTCACCCTCCTTGAACACTACAACATCTTGTCACCTTCATTCGCCTCTTTTCTTTCCACCCCTTTATTTTCTTTCAGTTTTCGACCTCGATGTGGTTTTACTTCTAACCAACTTACAATTCTTTTTGCGTTACAATTTTCTGATTTTTTTTTTATTTTTTTTATTATATATATATATATATATATTTATACGCAACTACCACATCGAATCTCCACTAGCAAACTCCACCACCCCCCAACTTATGTTTTTAACATGTACTCCACATTTAATTCACCCCAACTTAGGCATTTTGCCTCATCTAACTAGTAGCATCAAGGAGGGAACGAGTGCGAAGATGGATTAATTTCACAAAGGGTAAGGTTTCATAATTTGCTAGCCAAGAAAAAGGTCAAAAAGGCTCAAAAGGGAAACTAAGGGTATTTAACACTTTTGGTAAGGCTTATTTAGGCAAAGTGACTATTTCAACAAAGAAAGCCTAAGATCATTTCACAACCAAACTAACTTTCGCATTTCAAACAAGACCAACCGGGCAAGTTCTAGATTATACATGCATAAACAGAATCAAACTAACACTTCACACACACATCGGCATAAGGACAATAATTTTTACACTTGTGACTTCCTAAGTAGTAATTCATCACACACAACACCCCAATAATCACAATGTCATATAAAGAATCAATCATGTCAGACAATAACTGTTCTAAGTATGCATTTTTGAAAATTTCGAGGGGTCCAAAAATTTCAACAAAACACAATACATGCCATTAGTTGCCAAGTAGTACCAAATAAAACAAAATTACTCTATTCAACCTAAGTGACATCCTAAACATGCCAGTTTCAACAAAATAAAACCCCCCTCAGGAAAAGAACTCTGGCAAAGAAAAGCCGAGGAGGTTCCTACCCCTAACTAAAAAACTTGCAGTGTCCTCACTGCAGTACATCAACACAGATTTTTTTTTTTTCATACCTCCTAGCACTGCGTGCTATGGTCATCTCTGCTCACCCTCTGAACTGGAGCTGCTGGGCTCTGGCAGGACAAAATCGTCCTCATTTTCCTCCTCTTCATGTTGTGTGCCGCATACACTCCTCAGAATGCTCATCATTTTGTTCAAGAATTTGCTTTGCTTCTTGGCGTGCTCCCTTGCCTTTTTCTGCCTCCTCTCTATTTTTCCCTGCTTTTCTTTGATATGTTTCATGTCCTCCACAATACCTGCTAATGTTGGACCAATAGGAATAGAGGGAGCTGTAGATGTGCCTTCTCCATGTGGGCCCGCAGGGAGACTAGCCACTAGCTGCTGAAGCCGATTGTCCATCCCATGGACCTGGGTGGAGATATATTGAAAAGGCCTGGCTGCTTCTTGTATTGGTGGCAGGATTGGTATAGCCATAGGAGGAGCAGATGCCCCACCAGTAGAATCTGATGCAGTAGATGTAAACTGCCCAAATGACGAGCCTGCTATATCAATCTTCCTTTTCTTTTGTATAGCAACAGACCCTTTCTTTTTCAAAGGATGAATTGGTCCCCCAGGCCCCTTTTCTTTGTCACCTGGCCTTGTGGGCACTCCATCAGTGGAGCACAGGTAAGTGATCAATGACGGGAAGAATAGACTCTTAGTCCGTTCAAGCACCACCTCCCGGATTTCTTGCATAATGAGCCTCCCCACGTCGACAGGCAACCCTTCCATCACAGCACAAATTAATTTAGCCCTCTCAATGGGCACGTCTGACTCATGTTTGGAAGGCAACACCCTGGATGCGACAATATCAAGCCAAGTTTTGGCCTCAGCAGTGAACTCTGCAGAGTCAATCTTTCTCTGCATTGTTGTCAGCCACTTTGGTTGCTCCCCACCGTAGAGGTGGGTCACAAACCATTGTTGCCGCAGTTGTTCATACATCTGTGTCATCTCGCTGTTGTCACCATCCTGCAGATTGTAATAGGCATTTATTCTTGAGGCATTGCACAGGACATCCACACCTCTGACTTTGACAATTGCCCTATGTGTAATGTCTGCCTCTGCAGCATTTGCGTAGAATTCCCGCACAAGGGTATGGTTTGCCCTGATTGGTTCATCTGCAAAGCGTATCCAGCCACTTGTTACCAACCTTCCATAGAACTCGGGCATCTTTTCTTCCAGATTTTCTGTTACAAAGCCCCTCTCTTCAATGAAGCTCTTTCCCAGCAGCCTATCATACAGCTTCGAACATTTTGCTGACTGGAAGGTGGTGGTGTCATAATATTCAATCAAGGGTACTTGGGCAGCACTGGATGATGAAGCCATTTTTTAAAGTTTAAGTACCTACAAAACAAACACAATGCATATGAACACCTACAATGATGTATAATGAGGAGTTGGGTTAAGGAAATTGGTCCCCCAAGTTTTGAGCAGCTCTGCGCGAGCATTCTGTTTGGGCACTGCCATTTTTCCTTCAGCGCGATCGCGTGGCAACCAGGCGCGATCGCGCCAATTTGAGATATTCCTTTAGCGCGATCGCGCAAGGAACTGGCGCGATCGCGCAAATTTGAGCCATTTATTCAGCGCGATCGCGCTGAGTCATTTCAGATTCTCAGAAACATTTTCACAAACAGGTTATGGGCATCATTTTTGGGGCTTCAATTCAATGATTTTAAGCACGTATTTTGCCCCATTTTTTTTTTCATATATCAGCACCCATCTCTCAACTCACATCACTCAACAACAAACAACCATTTATATAACAAGAAATTCAACAATTTTATCATATATTCATGCTTAAACAAGTGGAAGAAAATTTTTCTTTCACAATTTCTAACATGGAAAGATGATAAAAACAACCCTAGGATCAAGACAATGAAAGAATCACATACCTTGTGGTTGCAAGTTGAAGAATTCTTCTTAAAAATTGAAGTTGAATTTGAGAGAAAATTGAGAGAATTTTTGAGAAAAAGTGAAGGAAATGTTGGGTTTCTACCGTTTTGCCTTTCTTTACTCTGTTTTGAAAACTGAAAACGCGCCTCTGCGCGATCGCGTGGTGATGTGGCGCGATCGCGCAGAGTAATTTCTCTTTTTCTTTTTTTTTTACCGCGATCGCGTGGGTTCTTTGCGCGATCGCGAACAGTAAAATTCGCCCAAATTTTTCCAGATTCAGAAAATAAGCACAGAAACCAGTCTAACAAATTACAGAAACCAGCAGCTACTGATTTGTGGCTGTTCTGAAAACTCAACCTATTCAAAACAATTCCAAAAATTGTGAAATTTTGCAGATTAGTCACAAATCATAAACTAAACAATTCTAAAAAAAAATCAAATTTCAAAAATGATAAAAAGAAAAAACGATGGGTTGCCTCCCACCAAGCGCTTAAGTTAACGTCGCGGCACGACGGATACCAACTTTACCGCTTTTCTCGCCATTTGGAGCTTATGAATTGGGCACCTAACTTGGAATCAAGTTTGTGACCACGAGCAGTGGGGGGTGGTAAATATCTGATCACGTCAAGTAAAATATTGTTCATTCTACGCTTCTTGGCTTTCAAGTGAGGAATGTCATTTTGCCTTGTTGAATTTTCAAATTGCAGAATATAAGGCTCTTGAACTTTTTGAACTATGACATCCTCTTTTTCCCCCGGATTGGGGTCAACACCAACCATATTGTTCAGAACAATGGTTGACTCCCATTCATTTTTTTCTTTGGCATTCCCAATAAACTCATCTTCATGATTTACCCTTTTATCTTGAGCATTGGGTAGTTCATAATGATTTGCCCGTGGAGGATTTTCTTCTTCTTTCATCAAACCAAGTTGGAGACTAGTTTCCAAGTACTCTTCAAAAGCTTTTTGGTTTTCATTACCCTCACCTAGTAGACACTCCATCATGAATTTGAACTCACCAATTTGGCCATGCTCACAATAAAAGTCATTACTAAACAAGTTTTCATGGAAAGATGCCATTTTTTTTTTATATAAAATAAAACACAGAAAACAACAACACAAATATTTACGGGTTCGGATCAAAGCAAGTTAGCTTATTTCCTAGATTAGCCAAAATACACCAATTGTTCCCCGGCAACGGCGCCATTTTTGATAACGTCCAAATCCACCCTATTAATTAGAATGGGCACGGTCGTATGCAAATATAATTTACCCAACTATGAGTCGGGGTCGAATCCCACAGAGAACAATATGTAGGTGATTTAAGCATATTAGGAATTATCACTAACAATAGCTATGCCCGAACGCATCAATGGTTGTTTTTGATAAGGTTTTTATAAAATATGGAAATATAAATTCTAATATACAAAGCAAGTAAATTGATCAATGGCAAAGGGAAACTACTTCTCAAGTAACGATCCAATCTATTTCACGAATTGTAAATAATAGCAAGTTTATGTTATTTAGCCTCGGATAATGACTCTAAATTAACTTCTTCCGAAGATTAACTAGACTACCCAATTGAAGATCCCTCAAGCAATTAGGAGCATTAAGAACACCCGATTATGGCTACAAGTGGTATTGCCTATTCCTAGGTCAACTTCCATTAGATGAGGGTTAACGCCCCAAATTCATGTTAATTATTCTATCCCAACTCCGTTCTTCCTCTTCCGAGTTTCAAACAAAGTAAATGGGCGAGTTCAAAGGTTAGCTAATCCAATGAAAACATTCAAGAACAAGAATAATTAAAATAGCAAAAACTTACTTGATTAAGAACAATGCAAATGAATAAATAAGCACAACAAGAGTATCAATCTTAATTGTCACCAAGAGATTTCCATCAACAAGGATTAAAAAGAAGAGAGAACATTTTTGTAGGAACCCTAGCCTCCAACTTGTGGGAGCTGCCAAAGATAATCTGATATTTTGCCCTAGTTTTCTATTTATATGAACTGGGATGGAAGGCATCGTCAAATCCCAGGTTCTGGTTGAAAATTGCCGACAATCCTTCCTCGCGATCGCGCCATGTGTATGCGCGATCGCGTGGATGACGTCAGCTTCCCCTGCTCCCTTAATCGCGATCGCGTGTAGATCCTGCGCGACCGCGTGGAATTAACAACGCGCGTAGGCGCGATCGCGTTACATTCCAGAGCGATCGCGTGGAGTACAATTCCCGCGTGGGCGCGATCGTGTGGGTACTCTGCGCGATCGCGTAGAGTATTTTTCCACGGCTCTTTTCCAGAACTTCCAGTTAATTCCAGTTTTGCAACTTTTTTGCTTGTTTTCCACACTTAGGCTCTAGGGACCTCGTATTACCTGAAACATGACAAAAACTACGTAAAATGACATAGACTTGCTTAAAAACAAGTAAAACTTATAGTTAAAAAGCATCGATTGTGGCATAAAATCACGCCACATCAGTTGTGCACCACATCTATAAACAGGAGGCTACAGGACATTTAGGGTGTTACTTTTCTTTGGATCTTAGATCGTGCGATAGAGCCAGCTGTAGGAAATGAATTTCTTTTTCTAACCTTTGATTGCAGCTGGAGAACGGTATCGACGTAAGACAGCGACTACTGATATTGGAAGCTACACAGTACTCAGGTAAGCAATGATATGAAAGATGTATGTGGGGTAAGGTGTTTGAAATACGATTGGAACATAAAGTCGAACATTGGAAGGAGAAATAAAACATGAAAAGTGTAGCAGGTGCAGTTGAGTTGGGCATGCGAGGTAAGCCTCGACATCTGTATACTTTTATCTGAAATTGTTAACCCCGTGTGGCTATGATATGATATGTATATACGTATATGTGTTGGCCCTGTGAGGCATGGTTGGTATTTCCTGTGTACAAGTTTTGAGATAGTAAGAAATACAGGGGAACCTCTGCCCAAATTTTTCTAGAAATACGAAAAGGAAAATGGGATATAAATTCCTAACATGTCTTAAAGGTCGATACCGATAGGATAAATCTATTATGGTGGATTAAAAGATTAAGAGGTACCCTCCATGTCATCCGTAAGAAGCATTACCCTTATCGGGAAGGTTTGATCTCGAGAAAACATATACGAGTAGTAAACTCGCAATTTAATTGGAGGGACCAGAAATATGTTCCAATCCATTTTGTCTTAGTACAGCCCATGTGAAGGGCAAAAATGTCCGACGATCAAGTTTCCTCTAATTGAAAGAATACAAAACGTATGACAAGCAGTTGGGAATTGAGCGGTTCGCTCTCGGCTTAAATATATAGATATATATATATATAATCGTGGAGGTAATTATGTAAATTAGGCATTAGAAGATTCCGTGAAGTTCGTCGGACTCTAGCTTTCTTTTGCTGGTGGTCGGAAGATACCCTACGATAACGTTTTATCAGTTTTTCTCGA
The DNA here is from genome assembly GCF_019175385.1 of Lycium barbarum. Classification (NCBI taxonomy): domain Eukaryota; kingdom Viridiplantae; phylum Streptophyta; class Magnoliopsida; order Solanales; family Solanaceae; genus Lycium; species Lycium barbarum. Next base: position 120,208,987 of record NC_083346.1, read on the forward strand.
CCGGGTGGAGGTGGAATTTGTGGAATAAAACTTAAACTCGTGGGCGGTCTAGAATCATATATATACATGAAGGTGAATATTGAGGGTTTATAAAAGGGGCGGCACGGTAACCATATAGTCAGAAAAGTAAAAGAATCCTCGTTAGGCCGGGGTGGGACCCGCTACGAGAACGTTTTGAAAAGTTGTTAAGGCCCCGACTTGTCTCAAATTACGTGACAAAGGCTGTGGGGGGCAATCGGTGTGATTACACCCGTCTTAACGTGCCTAAATTCATTAAAGTTGTAAGGTTAAGCGTGTCAGGGCCAGAGCAATTCTGGGATGGGTGACCCCCTGGGAAATGTACAAAAATGTTCGCAAACTTAGATATGAGAGACGAATAGGAAATTCTGGGTAACCAAAAGGGAATTAGGATGTGTGGTATGACTAGAAACTTTATAGGGGCCACACGAGCTGAGACGGATTAGATTGCTAAAACGGGAAGAAAAAACAGCGCAGCTCTGAAACTAGGGTAAGTATGAACAAGTGATTGAAGATGTATTGTAAAAGAAATGGTAGTGATATATATGTGTATGTATAGGGCCCCATTTATGACTGTGTTGATTGATTGGCGGATCTTGATAGCCATTATTGTAATATATGGAAAACATTAACCGAGCAGAACCTATGAGATAAAGTGGAAAGTATGGTACAGATGTTACGAAATAAACTAAGATTCATTTTGCTACCGGTTGAGATTGGAAGATTCTAATACGACGATGGTTGGAAAGAAAAGAGAATGATTGAGTGGAAGGTAATCAAATGTCAGAAAAAGTGAACCGTAAGAAACATAATTAAGTAGAACCTCTAAGAGAGTCAACGGGGAAAGCACGAGAATTATTTGTGAAAGCGGACTAAAATGAAGCAGTGCAGGACAAAGGAAACCTATGGTATGGAATGATGAATCGTGTGTGTATCGAGTAATTGGAATATAAAAAAGAACAGCACAACAGATAAGGAACGGGTATGAAAGAAGGAATAACTTGGCCAAATCATCCAATGAGGAAGGATATAATTATTAAAAGATAAATTGCTATATTAATTACGTTATCTGAGCGTCAGCTATTGGATAAGATGGTGTACTATGTAATTATGATTCTGTTAAGGTTTCGTACGAAGATAACCAAGTTGTAGATTAGAAAGAAAAGATACGAATATGGTGTAAGTATAACTCCAAAGAGGGGTAGCGAAGGAGAGTGAGCAAAGTAAGTGTACATGCAAACAACTGACATACAAAAGACTGAAGCGATAAAGGATTGGCTTAGGCCTTAGACATCGACAGAAATATGTAGTTCTCTGAGAATGGTCAGATTATGGCCTATGTTCCCCGGCAGCAGACCGCACGAGGGAAAATTAGTTCGCTCATGAACTGGAATTAGCTACGGTGACTCATGCCTTAAAGATACAGCGGCATTACTTAAATGGGGTCCGCGTTGATATTTATACGGACCCTAAGAGCTTTCAGTATACATATATTTTAAGAAAAATGAGCTGAACTCGCAGCAAGAAAAGATGGTTCGAATTATTGAAGGGTTATGATGTTAATATTTTGTACCACCCTAGAAAAGCTAACATTGTGGCAGACGCACTTAGTCGTGAACCCATGGACGGCATTGACCGGCGTACAATCAGAAACAAAGAATTGGTTTGTAAAACTCATCAGTCGGCTAGCCTTGGAGTCTGTTTGGTCGGTTCTGAAGATATTGAAATTTTCGTCTGAGAAGTTACAGAATCATCGATTATAGAATAGGTAAATCAGCGTCAGTTTGAGGACTTTATTCTTGCATGATACAGAGATACGATCTTTGATAAGGAAAATACTCAGTTTGAGGTTTCGTCTGGTGAGTATTATTATACCGAGGTAGAATATGTGTGCCCGACATCGTAGGGCGGCAACGGCCAATTATGAGCGGAGCGCATAATGTTCGGTATTTTGTTTATCCCGGATCCACTAAAAGGTACCATGACCTCGGATGTCTATATTGGCGGAATAGTATGAGACGGGACATCGCAAGGTTCGTGGCCCAGTACCCGAATTGCCAACCAGTCAAAAATTGAGCATCAGAAACGGGGTGGACTGTTCAGGAAATGGGAATTTTGATATGGAAGTGGGAGATAGTCAATATGGATTCCATTACGGGTTTGCCCCGTATTCCATGGAAGTATGATTTCCATATGGGGTATGGTTAATAGGCTGACAAAAATCAGTCCATTTTCTCCCCGTCAGAGCCACTTATTCAGTTGAGGATTATGCCAGACTATATGTGTTAAAGGAATAGTGAGACTCCACGGAGTTCCTATATCTATTGTCACTGACAGAAGTACTCAGTTATGACTAATTTCGGGGGATCTGTTCCCAGGAAGGATTAAGGGCTCAGGTAAGTCTGAGCACAGTATTCCACCCTCAGAGCAGACAGGCCGAACACACTAGGCAAACGCTAGAAGATATGTTGTGGGCCTGTATTATTGACTTCGTAGGTAGCTGGGATGATCACCGCCATGGATTGAGTTGCTTATAATAACAACTACTATTCTAACGTCCAGAGGGCTCCTATGAGGCTTTGTATGGCAGAAAAATTCAGGTCACTGAACGGCTAGTTCGATACTGGCGAAACAGAATTAATCGGTCCACATATGATCCAATAAGCCGCTGATAAAGTGAAACTTATCCGAGAGAGACAATTAGCAGCGTCGAGTCGACAGAAGTCATATTCTGATAAGTGACATCGACCCTGGGAGTTCCAGGTCGGTAATTGAGCATTTTTTGAAAGGATCGCCTATGAAAGGCATAATGCAATTCGGCAAAAAAGGGGTAAGCTCAGTCCGCGACGTATCGGACTTTATTGGATTGTTTGAAGAATTAAGAATGTCGCCTATAGGTTAGATTTACCATCTGATCTGGAAGTAGTACATCGGGCATTTCATGTATCTATACTTCGCGAATGCGTCGGTGGCCCTCCCAAAATATTTCCAGTAGAAGAGATTCAAGTGACGGAGGAATTGTCTGATGAAGAACAATCTATAATTATTCTGGATCGCCAGGGGTAGAGATTACACACTAAATATATACCCCCTATTAAGGTCTTGTGGCAAGACAATAATGGAGAAGTAATGACCTTGGAAGTTGAGGACGGAATGAAAAAGAAGTGCCCTCACTTGTCTCTTATGCCCACCGGTAATCTAAATTCCTTACTTGGCTATATTCAAAGACGAATGCGTATAAATTGTGTTGACCATAAAAAGAAACTCCCCTGAAGTGCTTACAGACCCTATAAGACTAATCTAACATTCGAGGACGAATGTTTTAAAGGGAGAGAGGATGTTATATCCCGTACTTTCGCGTATTCGGAAAAATTTGAGATAATTTTGATTTGTAATGAATAAGGCCATATGTTGATTTGAATTAGTATATGTGTGTGTTGTTCATGAAAGATATTGGTGTGGAAACACGGAGGAAGGCCAAGGGCAAAAATTGGAATTTTGAAAATTAGTTTCGGGAATTACAAAATGAGAATTATCATTAATTGGGCTCAAATAAAAGAGCAAAAATGAGGCCCAAAATGAGGTGGGGTGGCCGGCCATGTGCCTTAGCCCAACCACCAAATTAATGAATATTTTTCCATGTGACATAATTAATATAAGAGTCTTTATCTATTAGAAGACTCAAGAAGCAAAAGGAAGAGATAAAACAAAAGATGAAGAGCAAGGAGATAAGGGCCATTTCGGCCAAGGCAAGGGGAATTTCACCCCTCAAAATCTTGCCTCTAAAATTTTTGTTTTGTGATTTTCCTACTATATTAAAGGCCCTCTACAACATGGTGCAATTGTTTGGGAAGAAAGAGCACTAGTTCCTCCAATATGACAACATGGTTGAGTGAAGGAGATTGAAGAAAAAGGTAAGAATTCATTCAATGTTATTATGTTATGAAGGTTTGTTTGTGTTGTAGTGTATGAAAATGAGTAGAATTCATGAAAACATGGAAGTTTGCAAAGTGGGTGTGTATGTATCTATGTGGCCGTGTAAGTGCTTGGTTGTGTAGTTAAGATGTGTTGAATTTTATGTTGTATTCTAGTTGTGTGTAGGGTGGAATGTATATTGGAAATGAAAGTTGAATGAATTTGGTTGGAGTTGGAAAAATGATATGTGGTCGTGAGGTGTATTGGAATTGGAATGGTAATGAATCACTTTTGTTTAATATGTTAGTTGTGTTGTTGTGATGCTTGCAATGTAAATGAAGATAAAATGATATAAGTTTGCATTGAAATGGAATGTAGAAGTTTGTGTCGTTTTAGTATGATTTTATGACATTATGAAAATGGAGTTTTTAAGGTGCAAATTATGATAATTGTTGATGAATTTGGGATATGGAAGCATGTTATGAATAAGTATGTTAAAGATTAGAAGTTTTGAATGAATTATGACTCGGGCGGAAAGTTTGTATATTATGTATATCTTGTGAATATTTTGTAGAAATGATATGAAATGCTTCTAAATTGTATTGTAATGATCTTGAGTAGTGATGAATATGAAAATATTGAGCTTAGTTTGGAAGTGTGAAGTCGGAATGAACGTTATTGCATTATGTCGGAAAGTAGAACTAGTTGCCTTATATTGTGCTATATTGTGATGATTGTTGACATTGTTGATGTTGTTGGGTTGTTGTTGCTACTATTTGAGCCGAGATGATTCTCGCGGGCGCTATATTTATAGGGGAGGTGCTGCCGAAATTTCGGTAGACAAAACTGAAGTTAAGTGCATTCTTAAGTCTTGAAATTCCTAATTGGTAACAATGACCAATTGCAAATTTTGGACGAAACGGGAATCGAGTTTGAACGAGCGTACGAAGTGAGAAAGGTATGTAAGGCTACCCCATTCCTTCTTTTGGCATGTCCTAGGTATACTAGGTCGATATCGGAGCCTTGGAGGCCATTCTGTTCTTGGAAATCCGAACTAGAAATTGGGTACTATTCATTCAATTCAATTGAAGCACAAAACTCTCATTTGTGTTAAAAAGTGATCTAATGCCTGAAACGTTTGTAAATGTATTCGAATCGCTTCGAAACTTCCACGTATGATCTCATAGACCCCAAATGTCCGTAACTCATGGCCGCCACCTCGACTTGACCCGAGGTGGGCCCGCTAACTCCAAAACTCTTTTGTTTGCCCTATAAGGCTCATTTTCGTATAACGTCGGCAAAAGACTTTTGTTTATGAACTTGGCTATTGTAAAATAATGTTTGGATTGCCACGATGTCCTAGATTATATTTTGAACTATAATTACCGTTTTGGAAATACTTTTGTGAAATGAACCCCGTTTTGATTAATTGTTCGAACTATTTTGACTAATGAGTCAACATGTGATTTTATCAAGTTTGCAAAAGTATTTTGATATATGAATTGCATTGTTTGCTCACGACTCCGATCGTGCCCTTATTATGATTTCGTTCACCGGTTCCCGGGCCGGTTATGATTCGTGCGCCCTATGATTAATTCGGCCGTATGCTGTGTTACGGTTCCCGAGACCTCGCCATAGGGCCGGGTTCCGTTTAGAGTTATGCTGTGATATGGCTGGTGATATGTTATGATGATATGTGTGTTCGGGGATGTACGGAGATTTGAACCTTCTGGTGTTATGCTGTGTGTGGCACCTGCGTCGGAGGGGTGACCACGTTCCTGAGCTTTCCATGATTTTTAACTGCATTATGTACATACGTTTTGGTACAGATTTTGATATACTGGTCAGTATTCCCTTTTTTGTATCCTGTTTGGTTTCAGTTATAGTTTACACTTCTGCACTCTATGCTTTACATACTCAGTACATCTTTCGTACTGACCCCCTTTCTTCGGGGGCTGCGTTTCATGCCCGCAGGTACAGACGCCGGTGATCCTCCACTGTAGGCTCCCCGTCCTGCTATTACAGAGTGCTTCTTTTGATTCGGAGCCTATATGTCGGTATAAGTCTTTTGTGATGTATATGTATTTGTATATTTTACTATTTGGGGTACGGCGGGGCCCTGTCCCGTCATGTGTTTTCGTTTTGTATTTGTAGAGGCCTGTAGTCATGTTTGTGGGTCGAGGGTCCTATATGTGTCTGTTGGATTACGATATGTGTCTTAATGCGGTCCGTCTATTAAGGTGGCCAAAATGGCCCTTATGTTTATATTTGTACATCTGATCGGCGATGTGCATTCCGCCGCTTCTATTTGTTCCGGTACGATATTTTGGTATGCGACCGCTTAAGACAAGTTTTGTTCTAAATTATGTTTAAAATAACTATTGTGAAATCTGAGTTAAGCTTTGATTTGACGATTTGGCTCGTATGTCCGTTTGGGGTGCCCAAGTAGGGCGCCAGTCGCGGCCCACGGGGATGGGTCGTGACAATTACAATGAGAGCAAGCGGTGTCGAGGGGGAGAGACACCAGTACAGAGAATTGATTGCTTGCTTGATCCCCCCTAATAATGCTTTAAAAATAAAAACCCAAGTCATAGAACTAGGCATAAACTTGCTAGAGAAACACAATCAAAAATACATAAAGTAAACTACTCTATAATTACAACAAAAGCGACCTAACTAGAGCAGGTCCATGTGCACCCTCGGTCGGGGCACTGTCATGCGCATAGGGCACGGTGCGCGCGCGCACAGGGGCGCGCGCACTGGGCATTGAGCGTTGGCACTGTAGCAGGGCTGCATTGACACTGGGCGCTGGGCACGCGTTGGGGCACGGCCAGCGCAGGGGCGCGCGCGAGGGACATTGATGGGGTGACATAGGCAGAAGCAACCTTGTCACTTGGGGCGTCCGAGACCACGGGGCCGTCCATGGCGCTAGGCGCTGAGAGGCTTGCCATGGCGCCATGGGGCGCGCCCAAGGAGTCATGGGGCATGGCTGGAAAGCCGCCCATGACAATACTCATGTTCTAATTCAAAATAGATGCTTGTAGACACAAACAACACATGATTAGGACCTTAAGTATTTCCAATCAGCAAGATCAAAAAGTTACTAGATTAAATCACATACAAGTGCATCCAATCAGCACGATGAAACAATTGTTAGATTAAATCACATATCCTTATTTACCCTTTGATCTTAACAGACTAATGACTTCCCAACCATGGCTTATAATGACTACCATACACTGATTTCCAAACAACAAAACAAACTATAGCATCTGAGGCACATTCATAACAGAGTTTTAAGCTAACCATGTTTGTAATGTTAGAGCCACTGGTATTTTACAGTCCGGAACCAAAATGACCCAAAAAAAAAAAATTTGAACCAAAATACCCCCAACAAAAAAAAAGGTGACAAAAGTACCTTTAGTGCAGTAATTTACTGCGCTAAAGGACTTAACCGTAACGGCTCAGTTAAGTCCTTTAACGCAGTAAAATACTGCGCTAAAGGTGCCCAGTTTAAAATATATATATATATATATATGAATTGAGCCTGCATTATTGTACGCAGAAAAAATATCAAGTTCTATATAAAATATTGACGTTTCGGAGTTTTGACACACGACTAATCGTTGGTCAAAGTATGAAAAAAAAAACACTAAGTGTTACAAAAAATAAAGTTGGCCAAATTTTTTTTCTGTTTCTATTAGAAACAGAAAAAAAATTTGGCCAACTTTATTTTTTGTAACACTTAGTGTTTTTTTTTTCATACTTTGACCAACGATTAGTCGTGTGTCAAAACTCCGAAACGTCAATATTTTATATAGAACTTGATATTTTTTCTGCGTACAATAATGCAGGCTCAATTCATCAAGGATATGTAAACGTTCGGATCGTCATTTTAGGGGTTGAAAAGGAGCCCGAAGTAAGTTTTGTTTGAAATTAGGTTTAAGTATTCTATATACATAGACGTCTATTTTTGTTTGAAGACTTGTTGTCATTAGCTTAAAGTTTTTTATTTTTAAGGTTTAGATTTAAGTGTGTTATTTTTTAAAACATAACTTTATTTCAAATATACGCGATTTTTTGCGCTCGGACGTCCGATTTATGTATTTTTTTTTTTTGCAATATATTCGAAATTAAGTTACGCATTAAAAAATAAGACACTTTAAGGAATACTTTTTTCTTTTTCATAAAAAGATGCAACATCTTATTTTAATAAACCTTTTCTTTGCAGCACTTAATGTTTTTTTCATACTTTGACCAACTATTAGTCATGTATCAAGACTTCGAAACATCAATATTTCATATAGAACCTGATATTTTTTTTCTGCGTACTATAATGTAGGCTCGATACATCATGGATACGTAAACATTCGGATCGTTGTTTTAGGGGTTGAAAATGCACATGAAGTCAGTTTTGTTTGGAAACTTTAGGTTTAAGTGTTTTATTTTTTAAAGTTTTGATTTAAGCGTGTTATTTTTTAATCAAGACATAACTTTATTTTGAATATAAAACTAATTCTAAAAAATATAAGGTGAAAAAGTAGTTATAAAGTGGTCAAACTTTAGATGGTCATAACTTTGAGCTGGATGTCCGTTTTACGCAGTTTGGCTGAGCCGATTTAAAAAAAAAAAACACTTGTTATCCTATTCAATTTCAATTTCCCCCTAAATTGGCTTGAAGTTTTTAGTTTTCTTTACTTATAATATGATGATACGCAATAGATTTCAACGTAAAAATCCCGGGGCAATGTATATGTGAATGTTAATTTCACTTTTGTGGTTTCAATTTCTCAAAATAAAGCTGACTAATTTTCTCGACATATAAAGTTGACTAAAATACACTCAAACAGAACTTACTTCAAGCACCTTTTCAACCCCTAAAATGACTATCCGAACGTTTACATATCCTTGATGTATTGAGCCTGTATTATTGTATGCAGAAAAAAATATCAAGTTCTATATAAAATATTGACGTTTTGGAGTCTTGACACACAACTAATCGTTGGTCAAAGTACGGAAAAAAACACTAAGTGTTGCAAAAAATAAAGTTGGCCAATTTTTTTTTTTACTGTTTCTATAACGCAGTATTTTGCTGCATTATAGATTTTTCTTCGTTATTAGGCACCTTTAGTGCAGTATTGAGTTAAAGGACTTAACCGCGCCATTACGGTTAAGTCCTTTAGCGCAGTAAATTACTGCGCTAAAGGTACTTTTGTCACCTTTTTTTTGTTGTTGGAGTATTTTGTTTGAAAACGTTTTTTTTTTGGGTCATTTTGGTTCCGGACTCGGTATTTTACGAGTTATGGTACAGAAGCTACAATTTTAAACCATAAGATACGTAGCAGGCCTAAGAGGAATAGAGATTGTTTATTTTTTTATTGTTTATTGTTTGATATAGCTGGCTGTGTTTAGATAGGTCTCTTTTTGTTATAAAGACTCTACTTTGGTGATCAATGGAAAGTATAATTACCAAAAAAAGACTATTAATGAATGAAAAGATCTTTCTAGGGAATTTTTTTATTTTCTTTTTAGGGAAGTCGTCAGTTATTTTTCTATAAAAATGTTTGAAAATTGTTCTTCGATAGACGATAGACTCCATTTGCATAAAAAGTGAAAACTTTGAGCTAATTTTTTGGTTAAGAAACCGATGGATTCAGCCGGTTTATCAAAATCAATAAATGTAAAATAATTTTTTGCAACTGGTAAAAAATCAATGGGGTTTGATCGTTTTTGTTTACAAAATCAATCCATTAATAAGCCGACAGACTTTATCGATTTAGTGAAAAGACGGAAACACAGTTGCTGACAAGCTAGCAAACTTGGGTTTACATTGCAATGGTACCATACACTTCACCAGATTTCAAGACCTTCCTAAAGAAATTAGAGGGTATATTGCCATGGACAGAGTGCATTTCCCCTCATTTAGGATTAGCACACGCAAAGGATCCATCTTTTTTGGATAGGGACATGCATAGAATTTATAATTTTGGTGTCCCTTGATTGTATATGCTAGTGTATAGGAGAGGTATGTTGTTTACCTCTCAAACTTCACCTTTTTTTGTGCGCTTATTTGGAAATCCTACATCTTAGAAGAATGGAGCTTGTTCCATTCTCTGTAGGTTCAGGGAGATTTTCTCCTTTGTCTTGTAATCTTTTCGGGTTATAATACAGGTCCATCTCATTGAAATGGATAATTAATTTAAAAAAAAAACTCATTAAATATATTGACTGCCCTTCCGACTGTGTTCGTCGGTTTATTGCGTACACAAATAAATTGTGTTGACCATTCATCGGTGCAGTCAAACTCCCACGATCCACTGCTATACCATCGACCCACCCAACTAAATAAGTAAAGTTTTATGGTTTAATTATTAGTTTCAATAGTTTCCTTTTAGATTAGGGTTTGTTTTTTAAATAATTGGTGCATTATGCTTGTTTTTTTATTGTTTGATTTTACTATTTAATTAATTATAGTGTGATTGTTGTTTAGTGTTTGAATTAGGACTTCTAATTTATGAATTTAAATTTGTAACTGGCGTTTTTTGTCAGACATAGGATTTTTAATTTTGTTTGTACTACTGATTTTGTTAAACAGTTATATATGGATTAGGGTTCTTTATTATTGATTTTAATATAATTCGAATGTCTATGTTAGAATAACTAATTTATTTTATTGGACTTATTTTATGTCTGTTGTTATAGAAAACTTCATGACTTTTAGGAAATTGTGATAAAGATATTGTTGTAATACAATAGTTATGTTTCCTCTTTGAAATGTAGTTAAAAGATATTGTGCAAATTTCTTAATTGTAACTTGCTTTTAATTGATTATTTGATTTGTGTAATGTCTATAGTTGTGTTAGTTATTTAATTGATATTAACTGTTTATCCACAACTTCTTTCTTATCCCTCTTCTTTTTTAACCTTCGTCTCTCTTGATATACTGTACATATTGAAGGTATCAATTGCCCTTTTTTAATAATGCTTGTCACTGTTTATTAGGGGCGGTCTATGATTAATTGTAGAGTACATGATGGCTTAGTGTTCATACTATACTTGTTGCACTATTTGTGTAGGATTCGATCCTGATATTAATGAAGTTGCACTATTTGTGTAGGATTCGATCCTGATATTAATGAAGTAAGAAAGTGAATTCCAGCTTGGAGTCTAGCTTTTGTGGTGAGCCGCTTACCTTGTTCTGCAGCGGCCACGACCTTTATCTTATTTCAATTTTTGCATTCCATCAGTTTATTAATTCTAGTTATGATATCTACTACTAGTTAATTTCTAATGATATTTATTAGTTTAATTAAATTGTTTAACAAATTGCCTAACTTAAAATAGTCGGGTGCCATCATGACTAAACGAAATTGGGTCGTGAAATGATTCCACAATCACAAACAAAGTCTATGACTTAGGTCCTGTTTGGACATTATTTGAAATCAGGTTAATTTGAAGATGAAGTTTTGTTTGGACATGCAATTTGAATTTCTTGAGTTGTATTTTTCTCATAAATAGGAAAACTCCACAAGTTGTAAACTATCAAAACTTCTCAACTCTTACCAAATGAGCAAAACTAGTTCATAACAAATGTAATACGCTACTAGAATGCATTTCTAAAAGACACTACATCTATTGATCGAACTTTAGTTCAATAAAAAAGAAAAATGAATATGAGTTGTAGTGTAATTATTCTTTAATATAATCTCCTATATGATATGGACAATCTCTTCACGTCAAGCATGCATTTTACGATAAGATGACTGAGAAGATGAATGAACATCGTTACTTAGAGTCAAGTTTTACATGCTAAAAATATATTAACCAACTTATGAGTTTTTTTTTTAACAAAATTTTAAACTTATGGCACAAATTTTACATTTTTAAAAAGTTTGAAATCATGATTTAGAATTCCAAATCTTACTTTTTAGAAAATTTATGATTTGAAATCAGGACGTGAAGTTGAAGTTAAAATTATGTTCAAATTTCATAAACAAATATTGATTTCAAGTCACTCCTGCTTAACCAATAATTGTGACCGCGAGAGAAAATCCTGATTATAGCCGGTCCAACAAAGGCCTAGAACAAGTCAATAGCAGCACTAGCATAATGATGCGGTCGTAAAAGGGGTCCGCAATTGCCGGCCAGATATGTTAAAACGCAAATTTCATAATTTGATTAATTCACACAACCTTTTTACTTTATTACACTATTAGTTGTGGAAAAGTGTAAAAGTAAATTAGTGAATTATGAAATGACTTTAGTGTGTAATGAGAATCGATAAGTCTTAATCTACCAATTTAAATCAACTGGATCAGTCAAATAATAATTAATTAATCTACCACGAGAATTTGAGATCATTGAACGACAAAATCTTTTTGCAAAAACAAACAAACTTGCTGCTCTGGTTGTTAGCTGGATGGTTGCCTTTCACATTACTAGTTGTTATATTAAATAATATTTCATTCCTGCGCTTTTATTTGTTTAATAAATATACTCAAAATAATTTTCTTTATCTATTCATTTTAAAAATTAAGAGAAAATTAATTAATTTTTTAAAATTTTACCTTTAGTTGAAATATTGAGTAACTATTTCAAACTTATTAGAATACTAGTAGCAAATTTCGATTTTCTATTTAATGAATACTTTAATAAAATCGAAATATTTAATGATTTTTTTTAATAAAAAGGTGATAAAATTACTGGACAAGTCAAAAGAAACGCAATGAATACAACTACTAGTAGTAAACAGCCTGCGGGTTGGATGGATACTCAAATATTTTATCTATTTTGACAACACTATTTTTTTACTTTCTTCCTAGCATTTGTTGGATTATAACATACTATAGCTTTGTGACGACAACGAGGGCATTATTTGATGATCAATCTAGTCATTCATTGTATCCGCTCACGTTTTCACCGCTCACGTTTTCATAGGTGCATTAATCATTATTCATCTACGGCGAATAATAACTTTAATATTTCTATTTTACTCCTAGAGATCGTATGTATACTAACAATATGTGACCCAACCCCGTGGGCCATGATTAGTGCCCGAACTGGACACTCGTATACGTACCTGTTATATGAAAGCAACTAAGGTTCATAACGTCACGTATCATAAACCTGTCTCCTGAGGAGTCACAGCTAACCAAAACATAATATGATACGCAAGCCGACAAGGTTGCCACTATATATCAATATCATACGCAAGCCGACAAGGCTGCCACAACATGTCAATACTATACGTAACCCGACAAGGCTGCCACAACATATCAACATCATACGCAAGCCAACAAGGCTGTCATTACTAGCGGGAATATCCACAACAAACCATATGGACACAACTGAACAAAACTTATACACAACCCACACATATGTCTAAAGACCTCTAAGAGTATCAATAGTGAAATGTGACGGGACAGGGCCCCGCCGTACCCCTGGACAAACACACACGCGCACACACACACACATATATATATATATATATATATATATCAAAAGATTTGTACCAAAAGTCTAGGCTCCGGAACAATGAAGCTCTCTAAGACATCTGAGTAGAAGTCCTAAGTTGGAGGATCACCAAATCGAGTATCTGTACCTGCGGGCATGAAACGCAGCCCCCCGAAGAAAGGGGGTCAGTACGAGATGTGTACTCAGTATATAAAGCATGAATATAATAAAAAGGATCATGACTGAAATAGAGATCACAGGAGACAAGTATGACAATCATAATACCAATACACTTGCCTTATGAAATGTAAATCATGAATACCAATATCATATATCATATCCGACCCATTATGGGACTCGGTGAATAAAGTCATCATATACCATCCTTGGCGCCATAATCACATCATCATATCATATACCGTATCCCGGCCCTCTAGTAAGGAACTCGGTGAACAATGCAGTGAAACTGTGCACGAGAACGTACCCCGGCCCGGAACTCGGTGAAAGACATATTGAGGCATGCATGAACAGAGTAGTGAGCAACCATATGCAAACTAAATCATATCTGAGACTCAATAGAATAATCAAAATGTACCATCATTTGATAATCAAGACAATAGTCATATCAAGTATCCTTCGAATGTCACTATGGATTATATCAAAATAGACTTCAGGAATCGTAGACACGTATCAAGACATAATAAAATAAATTTTGGGAATCAAGTACATTAGCCATCCTAGTGTCTCTAAGAATAGGAGCTTTTTGAAATCATACATACGTCGTCTATTTGTTTCATAAAGATCATGCCAAAAGAAGGAAGGGTTAACTTTACATACCTTTAGCACTTAATCCGTGACTCGATATGTATACGTTGCCCACAATATCTCAATCTATATTAAGACGTCAAGACTATGGTTAAACTACGAAAAGGCATAAAACGTACTTTAATGTTAGTACTTATTTCTAGACAATTGGGCAGCACCTCCCCTATACCGCTCACTCTCCTCACACCCAAGCCAGCCATACAACACCCAAGTAGCATCAACAACCACACGTACAAATACTATATTCAGAATAGCCAAGACATGATTCAAGAATACTCCGAACAGCCCACATAACATTTTAACATTCGTTAATCATCAATATAACGACTACGATGCTATCAAATTACTCCTAATAGCCTACAACCACCATACTTTATTGAAACAATTTATAACAGCCCAACAATTATAACCATACAATGCATAATCATAACTACACTTAATCCTCCAATTCAACACAAACAGCAACACATCCCAACCAGCCCTTAAAACAAATACAACTTCAACTTGAAATATCAAATTCTTCCATTTTCTTTATATAATCAATGGCAATAATAACATCAACACTAACTATACTGAATTCCATCATTTCTGGATTAAGGCAGCCCATCAATTACAATCAACATAATACAAGTCTTAACTCTTAATCCCTCAATTCAACAAGAACAACAACACACATATACCTACTTATAACTATATTTCCATTCCTTTCCACACAACCAAATCATTCTCGAATACAATACAATTATAACCTTTGGTATCAAATTCTCTCACTTTCATCACACGATCAATAATAAATATAACGACAACAACATCAAAATTAATTCACCATTATTAAGTTAGAACAACCCCTATACATCCCAAAACAGAACCTTGGCATTAACACCTTTTATTTACATCCAATTCCACATCAATTTTATACAAAGTCCAAACCACCTCTAAAACATGTAGAAGAGAATTAAATCCTACCTTAGCAAGCTTAGAACACCTAACGTTGCTGAACTTTACGGATTAAGATTATAAGTGTTCTTGCTGCCCCAAGAATTAGATTTACGTTGCCAATCCCCTTGAATGTTTATTAACACCTTAGAAATTGAATTTTGCTATCAAAATCCTAAGCTTGCTCTTGAGCAGCCTTGGTCGTGGCTCTCTCTCTAGTTGAGAGCTCCTCTCTCTTAATTTAATTTTGTGAAGTTGAAAGTGAAGTGGATGAATTCATATTAGTCATCACCATGGACTTTATATGCTGCCCAAGATGGTTACACGTGCCCCACTTATAGCATGGGCCAATCAGAATTGGCCATGTTGTAGTGGGGCCCATTCAGCCCACTAATGGCTTAATTATTATTAAATAATCACTAATCACCACTTAATAATCTAATCATGGTTAATTAATCCCTAATCTCCACTAATATTTCTACACTAATTGAAATTTATAACAAATCGTGCACTTATTAAAAATCGGGATTAAAAAGTCCTTGTCTCATATCCCAAAATAATCTTGTCTTGAACTTATGTCGATTAGCTTACGAATTATCCGACGTGCAAAGATACGGGGTATAACATCCTTCCCCCCTTTAGAACATTCGTCCTCGAATGTTAAACTAGTCCTATAAGGTCTTATAAAGATTTCGGGGGAGTTTCTTTCATTGCTATAACATATAGTCTCATCTACTAACCAAGTGAGGAATTCAAATTGCCTGCATGCGTAGGGAACAAGTAAGGATACTTATTCTTCATCTCGTCTTCGGCTTTCCAGGTCATCTCTTCTCTATTCTTGTTTCGCCACAATACTTTGGCGGAAGCCACATCCTTAGTACGTAACCTTCTGACTTGGCGATCAAGTATAGCTACAAGGATTTCCTCGTAAGACAGCTCCTCCGTCACCTGGACATCATCCACTGGGAACACCCTAGAAGGGTCACCAATGCATTTGCGAAGCATCGACACATGAAAGACTGGATGTACTGTTTCCAAATCAGATGGTAGGTCTAACTCATAGGCAACCTTGCCTACCGTACGAATGTTCTGATAAGGTTCAATGTACCTCAAGCTAAGCTTCCCTTTTGTTGCCGAATTTCATTACACCCTTCATGGGTGACACCTTCAAGAACACCCAATCACCAACCTGAAATTCTAAGTGTCGACGTCGATTATCTGCATATGACTTCTGTCGACTCTGGGCTGCCAATAACCTGTCCTGAATAAGCTTCACTTTATCAACAGCTTGCTGAATCATGTCTGGGCCTATTAATTTAGTCTCACCAATATCAAACCAACCAATAGGTGACCTGCACTTCCTCCCATATAAGGCCTCATACGGTGCCATCTGGATACTAGAATGGTAGCTATTACTATAAGCAAACTCGATAAGTGGCAAATGATTGTCCCAGCTACCTCTGAAATCAATAATACAGACCCGTAACATATCTCCTAGCATCTGAATAGTACGCTCGGCCTGCCCGTCAGTCTGAGGGTGAAATGTTGTACTAAGACTCACTTGTGTCCCTAATCCCTCCTGGAATGATCTCCAGAAGTTAGCTGTAAACTGAGCTCCTCTGTCTGAGATAATATATATGGGAACCCCATGGAGTCTCACTATCTCTCTGATATATAACTTTGCATAGTCTTCAGCTGAATAAATAGTCTTGACTGGAAGAAAATGGGCTGATTTTGTCAGCCTATCCACAATAACCCATATAGAGTCATACTTTCGTGGAGTGCGAGGTAAACCTGTAATGAAGTCCATATTAATTACTTCCCATTTCCAGGTCGGGATCTCTATCTGCTGTAATAACCCGCTAGGCTTCTGATGCTCGACCTTACCTGTTGACAATTCGGGCACTGAGCAACAAACTCCGCTATGTCCTTCTTCATGCCATCCCACCAATATAAACATCTGAGGTCATGATACATCTTCGTCGATCCTGGATGAACAAAATAACGGGCATAGTGTGCCTCTCCCATAACCTGTTGCCGTAACCCTGTAACCTCAGGTACACATAGTCTGCCTTCATATCGTAACACGTCATCAGGTGTAACTTTAAACGGGGTATCCTCCTTTTGAAGAGTTGTATCTCTATACCGTGCCAGAACAGGATCCTCGTACTGGTGCCTCTTTACCTCTTCCATGATAGAGGATTCAACAAATTCTCGAATAGAGACTCCATCCTTTCCAGAGTCAGTCAAACGGACTCCAAGGCTAGCTAGTCGGTAAATCTCACGAACCATCTCCTTTTTTTCTGGTTGCACATCTATCAAGCTACCCATAGATTTACAGCTACGGGCATCTGCTACAACATTTGCTTTCCCTGGGTGGTATAAGATATCAACATCATAATCTTTTAATAACTCTAACCAACGTCTCTGCCGCACATTCAACTCTTTCTGCTTAAAGATATATTGAAGACTCTTGTGATCCGTATAAACATCAACATGAACACCATATAAGTAATTCCTCCATATCTTCAAAGCATGAATTACCGCTGCTAACTCCAGATCGTGAGTAGGATAATTCCTTTCGTGTTTTCTGAGTTGTCGGGAAACATAGGCTATAACCCTGCCATGCTGCATCAATACACAACCTAGCCCCACACCTGAAGCATCACAATAAATAACATAGTCATCTGGCCCCTCTGGAAGAGTTAAGACTGGAGCCGTAATCAACTTGTCTTTCAATAACTGGAAGCTCCGCTCACACGCATCAGTCCACTGGAACTTGGCTGCCTTCTGAGTTAGCCTTGTTAAAGGAGCTGAAATTGAGGCAAACTTTTCTACAAATCTCCTGTAATATCCTGCCAGCCCCAGAAAACTATGTACCTCCATAGGTGTCGTAGGTCTAGGCCAATTCTTTACAGCCTCGATCTTCTGTGTATCCACTCGAATACCATCAGCTCCAACAATATGCCCTAAGAATGTCACTGAAGTCAACCAGAATTCACATTTAGAAAACTTAGCATATAACTTCTGGTATTAGAGCACCCCAAGTACCATCCTCAAATGATCTGCATGCTCCTCTTCTGAACGTGAATAGACCAGAATATCATCGATAAATACAATCACGAACATATCTAGGAATGGTTTGAACACTCGGTTCATTAAATCCATAAACACTGCTGAAGCATTGGTCAGCCCAAAAGACATCACTCTAAACTCATAATGCCTGTATTGGGTTCTGAATGCAGTCTTCGGAATATCTGCCTCCTTCACCCGCACCTGATGATAGACTGACCGCAAGTCTATCTTCGAAACGCATTTAGCACCCTGCAACTGGTCAAATAAATCATCAATCCTGGGGAGGGGATATCTATTCTTTATTGTTACTTTATTCAGCTGCCTATAATCAATACACATCCGCAGCGATCCATCCTTCTTTCTTACAAACAGTACTGGTGCTCCCTAAGGTGATGTGTTGGGCCTGACGAAGCCCTTTTTCTAATAAGTCCTTCAGTTTCTCTTTTAACTCCTTCAGTTCTGCAGGTGCCATTCTATAAGGAGGAATAGATATGGGTTGAGTATCTGGCAATACATCTATAGTAAACTCTATCTCCCGCTCAGGAGGAAGATCTGGAAGCTCGTCTGGAAATACATCTGGAAATTCATTCACTATCGGAACTGACTGAAGAGTCGGTACCTCTGCTTTCAAGTCATGCACATGAACCAGATGATAAATATACCCCTTTAAAACCATATTCCTTGCCTCGAGGTATGAAATAAACTTCCCCCTCGGTGATCCTGTATTCCCCATCCACTCTACAACCGGCTCCTCTAGGAACTGAAATCGAACTATCTTTCCTCTACAACCAACGTTAGCATAACAAGAAGCTAACCAGTCCATACCCATAATAACATCAAACTCCGTCATATCTAACTCTATCAGATCTGCCACGGTATGACGACTCTATATGATCACCGAACAATTTCTATATACTTGCTTTGCTATAACAGAATCTCCTACCAGTGTAGCTACCTCAAATGGTTCTATCAATTCAGGGACTATTTCGATTTTACAAGCAACAAAGGGAGATATATATGATAAGGTGGAGCCTAGATCTATCAATGCATATACGTCCCGAGAGAAAATCGATAATATACCTGTAACCACATTCGGTGACGCCTCCTGATCCTGTCTACTAGCCAAAGCATATATGCGGTTCGAAGGACTGCTAGAACTGGAAGCTCCACCACGACCCCTGCCACGGCCTGCTAGTGTCTGAATACCCTACCCCGTAGGGCGCATAGCCGCGAAAGAAGATGAACCAGCAACCGACCCAGTAGGCTGAGCCACACCACCTGGACTACCTCCGTAAGGGCACACTCTCATAATATGGCCTTAACGGCCGCAAGAAAAACAAGCACCTATAGCACAACGACATTCCCCAGAGTGGAGCTTACCATACCGGGAACACTGAGGCAAAGGTAGCCTCGACTGACTCAAACCTCTGTTCATCTGCGAACCCGAAGCTCTAGAGCTCTGATCGGCTCCTGAATACCCTGTGCTGTCAAATCTCCTACCTGGGAACTGTGGGGGTGCACTCTCTGCTGGCTGGAAAGAATATCTAGTATACTGTTGAGGTTGCCTGTCTCGAAAGTCACTAGGATAACCAGCCGATCTAGCCCTCTTATGCTGGCCTCTATCGTAATCTCTATCTGGCTGACGCCCTCTGTGTCGATCCTCTACCCCTTGTGCATATGCCTGTACTCGAGCAATATCCATACCTGGATAAGAGCCACCACCATACAACCATCAATCAAATAGTGATCCAGTACCATCACATAACGATGCACTCTATCAGCTACAATAGTAGGCGCATATCTGGCCAACGAATCAAACTCAAGACTATAATCTCGAACGCTCCTGTCATTCTGCCTCAGATGTAAGAATCTATTTACTCTGGTTCGCCTCATCTCTGGAGGCAGGAAGTGGCCAAGAAAGGCCTCCACAAACTCATCCCACACTGCTGGAGGAGCACCCTCGCCCCTAGATAACTCCCACGACTCATACCAATTAACAGCTACATCCCGCAACCGATACAAAGCCAACTCAACAGACTCAGTCTCAGAAGCCTTGATTATCCTCAATGTACGCTGCATTTGCCGAATAAACTCCTGCGGATCATCCTCGGGCTTTGACCCGAAAAACTCTAGTGGATTACAACTTAAGAAGTCACGAGCCCTCAAACTATCATGCCTATCCGCATAGTCAACTCCTAGTCCATGCCTGCGGGCCTGCCCTGCCACTAATCTGGTCAGCAACTGAATTGCATCTCTCATGGCCCTATCCTCCGCCCCGGGCTGAGGAGCTGGAGGCTCAAGTACTGGGGCCTCAGGGGCTAGCGGTGGAGCCGCCTCCTGATCTGAAACTACTGCTGCTCTGATTTCCTCTGAAGGTGGCGGTGTAGCAGAGCTCGCTGACAGGAGCACAATCTCGGGCATGGACTGGGCACGGGCCCTAGTAACTCTCCGAGTCTGACTAGTATCTCCCGCTATCGATTTGCCCTTCTGGGCAGCTATCGCTTTCTTTGGAGGCATAGTTGTAAACATAACAATCTGTTAGGGGGGAAATTATCCTGATAATATAGCTATATCGCACGATCTAGAGTAGGAAGGAAAGATAACATCCTAAATGTCCTGTAGCTTCCTGTTTATAGATGTGGTGCACAACACACCGATAAACAAGACTCTACTTGACACGGTCTGTAGACACTCCGAGGATGAACTGCTCTGATACCACTTTTGTCATGACCCAACCCCTTGGGCCATGACTAGTGCTCGAGCTGGACACTCGTATACGTACCTGTTATATGAAAGCAACTAAGGTTCATAACGTCACATATCATAAACCTGTCTCCTGAGGAGTCATAACTAACCAAAACATAATATGATACGCAAGCCGACAAGACTGCCACTATATATCAATATCATATGCAAGCCGACAAGGCTGCCACAACATGTCAATACTATACGCAAGCCAACAAGGCTTCCACAACATATCAACATCATACGCAAGCCAACAAGGCTACCATTACTAGCGGGAATATCCACAGCAAACCATATGTACACAGCTGAACAAAACTTATACACAACCCACATATATGTCTACAAACCTCTAAGAGTATCAATAGTGAAATGTGACGGGACAGGGCCCACCGTACCCCTGAACAAACACACACACACACAATATATATATATATATATATATATATATATATATATATATATATATATATATATATATATATATATATATATCAAAAGATCTGTACCAAAAGTCTAGGCTCCGGAACAATGAAGCTCTCCAAGACAGCTGAGTAGAAGTCCTAAGCTGGAGGATCACCAAATCAAGTATTTGTACCTGCGGACATGAAACGCAGCCCCCCGAAGAAAGGGGGTCAGTACGAGATGTGTACTGAGTATATAAAGCATGAATACAACAAAAAGGATCATGACTGAAATAGTGATCACAGGAGATAAGTATGACAATCATAATACCAATACACTTGCCTTATGAAATGTAAATCATGCATACCAATATCATATATCATATTCGGCCCATTATGGGACTCGGTGAATAAAGTCATCATATAACCATCCTTGGCGCCATAATCACATCATCACATTATATCATATATATATATACCGTATCCCGACCCTCTCGTGAGGGACTCGGTGAACAATGCAGTGAAACTGTGCACGAGAACGTACCCCGTCCCGAGACTCGGTGAAAGACATATTGAGGCATGCACGAACAGAGTAGTGAGCAACCACATGCAAACTAAATCATATCTGAGACTCAATAGAATAATCAAAATGTACCATCATTAGATAATCAAGACAATAGTCATATCAAGTATCCTTCGAATGTCATTATGGATTATATCAAAATAGACTTCAGGAATCGTAGACACGTATCAAGACATAATAAAATAAGTCCTAGGAATCAAGTATATTAGCCATCCTAGTGTCTCTAAGAATAGGAACTTTTTGAAATCATACATACATCGTCTATTTGTTTCATAAAGATCATGCCAAAAGAAGGAAGGGTTAGCTTTACATACCTTTGGCGCTTAATCCGTGACTCGATATGTATACGTTGCCCACAATATCTCAACCTATATTAAGACCTCAAGACTATGGTTAAACTACGAAAAGGCATAAAACGTACTTTAACGTTAGTAGCTTATTTCTAGATAATTGGGCAGCACCTCCCCGATACCGCTCACTCTCCTCACACCCAAGCCAGCTATACAACAACCAAGTAGCATCAACAACCACACGTACAAATACTATATTCAGACTAGTCAAGACATGATTCAAGAATACTCCGAACAGACCCACATAACATTTTAACTTTCGTTAATCATCAATATAACGACTACGATGCTATCAAATTACTCCTAATAGCCTACAACCACCATACTTTATTGAAACGATTTATAACACCCCAACAATTACAACCATACAATGCATAATCGTAACTACACTTAATCCTCCAATTCAACACAAACAGCAACACGTCCCAACCAGCCCTCAAAACAAATACAACTTCAACTTGAAATATCAAATTCTTCCATTTTCACTATATAATCAATGGCAACAGTAACATCAACACTAACTATACTCAATTCCATCATTTCTGGATTAAGGCAGCCCGTCAATTACAATCAACATAATTCAAGTCTTAACTCTTAATCCCTCAATTCAACAAGAACAACAACACACATATACCTATTTATAACTATCTTTCCATTCCTTTCCACATAGCCAAATCATTCTCGAATACACTACAATTATAACCTTAGGTATCAAATTCTCTCACTTTCATCACACGATCAATAATAAATATAACGACAACAACATCAAAATTAATTCACCATTATTAAGTTAGAACAGCCCCTATACGGCCCAAAATAGAACCTTGGCATTAACACCATTTTTTTTCATCCAATTCCATATCTATCAATTTTATACAAAGTCCAAACCACCTCTAAAACATGTAGAAGAGAATTAAATCTTACCTTAGCAAGCTTAGAACACCTAACGTTGCTGAACTTTACGAATTAAGATTACAAGTGTTCTTGCTGCCCCAAGAATTCGATTCACGTTGCCAATCCCCTTGAATGTTTATTAACACCTTAGAAATTGAATTTTGCTATCAAAACCCTAAGCTTGCTCTTGAGCAGCCTTGGTCGTGGCTCTCTCTCTAGTTGAGAGCTCCTCTCTCTTAATTTAATTTTGTGAAGTTGAAAGTGAAGTGGATGAATTCATATTAGTCATCACCACGGGCTTTATATGCTGCCCAAGATGGTTACACGTGCCCCACTTATAGCATGGGCCAATAAGAATTGGCCATGGTGTAGTGGGGCCCATTCAACCCACTAATGCCTTAATTATTATTAAATAATCACTAATCACCACTTAATAATCTAATCATGGTTAATTAATCCCTAATCTACACTAATATTTTTACACTAATTGAAATTTATGACAAATCGTGCACTTATTAAAAATCGGGATTAAAAAGTCCTTGTCTACAACACAACAACAAGCCCAGTATAATCCCACCATGTGAGGTCTGGGGAGGGTAGAGTGTACGCAGACCTAACCCCCACCTTGAAAGGTAGGGCGGCTGCTTCCGAAAGACCCTCGGCTCAAGAGAGGAGAACAAGAGAGGAAAACAAGGAAAACAAGACAAAGGTCAGATAGAACCAAGCATATCGAAAACAATATGAAACTAAGAAATAACGAAAGCGAGAAAGTCATGGTAGGACAGTCCGGAAAGAAAAGAACATTAACTGTTATAGATAAATAAGATAACCAAAGTATACCGGCCCAACAAATATAAGCAACAATCAAATGCATAAATCAAATGGCAATAAACAAATGAGCAAAACTACGACTACTATGATGAAAAGATAAGCCACCTAGCCTTCTATCTTAATCTGAGTCCTCCACAACCTCCTATCTAAGGTCATGTCCTCGGCAAGCTGCAACTGTGCCACATCCTTGTCTCATATCCCAAAATAATCTTGTCTTGAACTTATGTTGATTAGCTTACGAATTATCCGACGTGCAAAGATACGGGGTATAACAAAATATCTCTCTCTTTTACTTGTCCATTTTAATAAATCAATAGATACTTAGCTTTTTTGTTTTTGTTTTATCCTAATCATAAATAACTATTTTTTTTAATTTTGTAATTTGATTAATTCACACACACTTTTGCTTTATTACACCATTAGTTGTGAAAAGTTGTGAAGTAAATTGGTGGATTATAAAATGACTTTAGTGCGTAATGGTGGATTAATTAATCTATCACTTGAGAATAACTAGTTATTTCCTCTCACACCAATGTGAATAGAAAGAACGATTAGCAATTGTAGTTTATTCACGTTATACGATATGGCACCATCTCATCTACTTATTGCGTTTTCTTTCTTAATGCCTCTGCAAAAAGAATAAGACACTTATTTCTAACAACACCACTATTGCATGATTAATTTTTTTCTTTAGAAAAAATTAACTCTGCTTTGGGACATAAGGTGAAACAAGGCACGAACAACATCTTTTCAATTTAAGGTGGTGTTTATTTGACCAAGTTTGAGAAGCCGCAGAAATGAAGAAAATAAAAAAATAAAAAATAAAAGAAGAAGAAGAAGAAGAATTGTCGGGATGATTCTCTTGCCTGATTTTTTTTTAAACCTAATTCAATCCATTATCCAGGCTCCACTAATATGTGGTAATGCGGGGTTTGGCAAGACCCATACCTGTCGAGATATTCTTCCACGATAATACATGTTATTCAAGGAAGAAAAGAAAAGGTAGATTAGAAACAACTAAACCCTAGGATTTTATTATCAGTATAAGATTAAATCGTAAAAATAGTATGAATTAGCTATTTTTCAATTTTGTAGCTAAGATAGTTGGAATAAGAAAAGTAACTGAAATATAGCAGCTAAGCGGAACAAGATCTGAAAAAATTACACCGTAATAATCATCATATTATTCCCAAACTTTATTTGTGGGATTACATTGGGTATGGTTGTTGTTGTAATCACCATGTTTGTGTGAACATGTTCTACCTTTATATCTTAATTGGACTGCGTACTAAAACCAACCATTTTTTATTTTAAAAAACATTTAGCACTAAGAAGTATAGGTACTTTTCTGAAATCTTTATATACATTCTTACAACTCCAACCACAACTAACGATTTTGTAACTCTAAACGACAGCTAAATAACCCATAAAAATATTTGCTAGTGGATACCAGGTCGATCAGTTTAGTTTCTTTGTTCTTTCCACTTGCAAATTTTATACTTAACTTTTAAATCTTTATTATTTTCCACTTGCAAACTTTTAGTTTAGATGCAGAGCAAAGAATGATTATGAATTATAATCTATTCACATTATACAGCAGGCACCATCTCATCTATTTTATTGCGTTTGCTTTCCTAATTCCTCTGCAAAAAGAACGAGACACTTATTTGTTTCTAACAATACCACTACTGCATAATTAATCATTCTTTTAAGAAAAAATTAACTCTGCTTTGGGACATTAAATCAAACAAGGCACGAACAACACCTTTACAATTTAAGGTGGTGCTTATTTGATCAAGGGCAGAGCTACAATTTTTACTTTATGTGTTTTGAATTTTAGAACGAAGACTTCAAGTCTTAATAATTGGGTTCTAAATTTAATATTTATACATATTTAATAAATTTCTTAATACACATATACTGTTTGAACAAAAGCTATTGGGTCCGATCGAAGCCGTATCCTGACTTCTAGCTCCGCCCCTGTATTTGACCAAGTTTGAAAAGCCGCGATTTTTTTTTTTGGGGGGTGGGGGTGGGGGGGGGGGGGGGGAGGAAGAATTGTTGTGACAATTATCTTGGACAATGTTATTCAAAGAAGAAAAGAAAAGGTAGACAAGGAACAAGTAAACCCTAGGCTTTGATACTAATATACGATTAAATCGTAAAAATGGCGTGGGTTAGCTATTTTTGGGGTCTGTAAATTAAAAGATAGCTATTTTTTATGCTTAGATAAAATCTGGATAAGTTCACCTTTAGCTAAAATACGAAAAAACTTTAGTATATTTTGTTAGAGTTTAAATTTTTATGCTAGTAAAACTCCATTATGGTATATATATATATATATATATTGTGCCAGAGTTCATGAAAATATGATTGAGTTCAAAGGAAAAAACTAGAGTTTAGAAAAAATTGTTAGAGAGTCAGTAAAAAGTACTGGAGTTAGAAAAATATGTACTCCATCATTAAATAATGTTGGAGTTTAGCCGAAAAAAATTGTTGGATTATGAATAAACACAGTTAAAATACTAAAAAAATGTTGGAGTAAGAAAAAAAGATATTGGAGTTAATGAGAAAATGTTGGACTTTAGCAAAAAATTGCTGGATTAGGAACTGACACAATCCAAATATCATAAAAAGGAACGGTGGTGGTCATGAAAAAAATGCTGGAGTTCATTAAAAAATATTAGAGTCTTAGAAAAAAAAATTAACTGGCATTAATGTTGGAGTTCATGATAGAAATGCTGGAGTTCATGAAAAGATGCTGGAATTCAGAAAAAAAAAATATTAGAGTTGATGAAAATATCGGAGTTGTAACTTCTAAAAAATCCTAAAATTTGAAAAAAGCATAAAAGCTGAAAACAGTGGGTCTTTAGCTTTTTTAAGCGTGGGCATTTTTTTTTTCAAATTTTGTTTCTGTTTTAAAAAGGGTTATTTTTAAACGACTTTAGATTGTGCGGCTATTTTTTTTAATTATAGGCTCTAAGATAACGGTTATCGGTTAATTCTGCCCGCTTAGATCATTGATTTAGAACAAGAATTTTGGTATCTATTAATATAGCAAATGTTTATAAAATCTATGCTAAAAAATTGTTAGAAATCGACTTCATTTCTTTTGAAAACAAAGTATTCCGTTCACTTAAAGAAGAAAGAAAACTCACACATTCAAAAACACTCCAAGCGGCTAAACCAATTCATTATTCTCCGAACAAAGTCACTCGAGTGTGGAAAAAGTGTTGGACCAGGGTCAAGAGTATTTCAAAATTAATCTATTTTGTATTATTAAGTCCACCTTTATGAATGTATTAGGTCTTAAATTGTAATCTCGTTCAAACTTTCTTAGAAGCATTAATTGTTGAGGTTTAAAACAGTTTTTGAGTTGTTTTTGTTTCAAGCTAAGGGTAGCTTGAAAGGCTAGCAATAGTCTAGGATTGTTGTAAGCGGCATGGGGGTATATAGGTCCTTTAATTTAAGAGAAAAATTTGTTTGTTCTATTGAATTTGATTGAAATTTCCATGGCGGTGTGCGTTGTTTTTCCACTCTTTCAAGCCGGGGTGATTTTTCACGTAAAAATTATGTGTCTTTTCTTTCTTTATTACTATTATTTTAACTTAAGTTGGAACACCTCTTGAAACATTGTTCTTCGAAAGTGCTATTTCAACATTTTAGAAATTTAATTAAAATTTCAAAAATCACGAAACGACCCCTCTTTGGTCATGAATGTGAGTGCTAAGTTTATCGGATCTGACTCCTCTCCATTACCCTTTCTCTCCATTTCGTCAAGTAGATATCTAGATGAGAGACATGTGTCTTGTTTAATTTTTAAAGGTCAAGATATAATCACATTGACAAGTATTATAATCATCGTTATGTGAATAAATTTTGAAAAGCTACTCTCTAGATTTGGTAATAAAATAAATTTCCACAAATTTTGGTACACATTAATATCATTAATTTCATATTATATTTTTATATTCAAATATTAAAATTATAGAAGATAAACCTAACAACGTGTTTGTTTAGCCTGATAAATAGTAGTCTTCGAAAACATTTTGGCTTTAGAAAAATATTTTCTTTTATTTCAAAAAAAAAAAAAGATAAAAGAGTATTTTTTAAAGGAACAGAATTCTTTTTTCCCCCGTCAATTACAGTAGCCACCACGCATGTGCAGCAGTCAATTTCTCCTTGAATTTTTAGAATTTGAATATTTCACATTTGTAATTCTGATGCCTTCTCGCCTTTTCTTTTTCCTGTTCTTTTATTTTATGGTTTTTGTCAACATTGATAATTCCTTGTTTTGTTTCTCAACATAATATTCCAAAAATAAATTTACTTGTATAGAAAGTTGTTCGAACCTCAGCTTAAATGTCGCATAGTTAACATTAGATGAAATTAATAATATTAATGGGTAACAAAATATGTGGGAATATCTTTTTCTAACCACAGTTGGATAGTAGTTTTCCAAAATTTATTCACTTAGTGTCACGCCCCAAAACCCACCCTAGACGTGACCGGCATCCGACATCATGAACAACATCGGAAGAACCTAAACGATACAATAATAACACTTGAACCCGCCAGGTTCAACATTCGCCTCCAACAGTTTATAAAGTAAATGTAACAAATCATGAACATATAAATTAAATCAGCGGAAGCCTTTATTCACAAAATACTTAGTCAAACGTAATAACGTGCCCGAGAGTTAATCAATAACTCAACAACTACCCACAAGAACGTATACTTTGGAGCTTCTAAGATAATGAGTAATGTCTAAATCATCGGGACGCAACCCGAAACTAAAAGACGAAAAGTAAAGATAGAATGGTGCCCCACGAACAATCATGTGGCCTCATCGAATAGTCTCGAAAGCAGAAAGTTCTCTTAAGTCGTAGGCGTATCACGAACCTGCTCCTCAATGATACCTAACATACCATAAAAAACAACAATGGCATGCCTGAGTACTGGGTACTTAGTGAGTGTCTAAGGGGCAATAGTTAACAAAACAAGATACAGTGAATAAAATCAATAAAATGATATCAATGAAAATAACAGTTCAAACCCAGGAATAAAGTGAGTCAGCGACATTAAAGAGTCATCAAAGAACCCAACAATGACAGACACATTAACTTAACTCCTTACTATTTACCAGGCCAAGTATTTCACTGACGAATTCAAATCACCACAAGCCACTCACAGGCAACAAGATATGAAACAAGCCACTCACAGGTAGATCAATCAATTGATACTCCGGGTTAGGAAACCGCGGAGGCTAATCGTCCTCTAGACTAGCACATCAATAGATACTCCGGGCTTGGAAGCAACGGAGGATAATCGTCCTCTTGACTAGCACAGCCATAGATACTCCGGTCTAGGAAGATACGGAGGCTAACCGTCCTCTGGACTAGCACAGTAATAGATACTCCGGTCTAGGAATATACGGAGGCTAATCATCCTCTGGACTATCACAACAATAGATACTCCACGCTAGGAAGCAACGGAGGTCAATCGTCCTCTGGACTGACACAGCAATACTCGTATTGATACGTTAGAATCCATAACGGCTAATCGTACTATGGATTAGCACAACTTGCTCATACAGGCCCAAACACCAACAAAATATAAATTATGGCATATTACAGAATCATCAATCATGACTTAAAGCCGAATCTCACTTCTCAAGTCATCATCTCAAAATGGAGGCATTTCAAGTCATAACCGATTTAGAATCTGATTCAAATCTCTTATTCAATTTCAAGTTCACGAAATCCACTCAACAACAAAACAAGTTTAAGCTCCAACCTTTAGAGGATTAAGTTCAATAATCCAATAATGGAAAAAGCGAGTTTCACAAAGTAGTATAGTTCGTATAAGGTTCGATGTGGGCTTGACCCTACACACGCATGACCTTGTCTAAAAGAAATCATCTTTAATTCCAGAATAAATTCCATCAAACAAGAGTTATAACTTATACAAACAATCAAGGAAGGATTCTAAAATACAATTCATGATTTCACAATATAAGCGTACTTCACAAGTAGACATAGTTGAAAAAATGATTTTTGGAATATAGACATACTTCAAGGAAGATTTTTGGAAAAATCTAGACATACATGAAAAGACGAATTTTGAAACATAGACATTCAAAACACCTTCATAGTCAAAAGGATTTTATTTAAAAGAGACATACAAATTACCTTTATATTCAAAAAGGATTTTATTTTTAAAGAGACATACGTTAGGGTTTTGTATGAGAAGTTCACCCTTTTTATTCAATAAAGAACTTTCGAGAAAAAGACATATAACCATAATAAGGTTTTTAAAAGAGAGACATACCTTAAATCCCGTTAAAATATTCCAAACGTAAGCTCCATGCTTCAAAGAATCATTCTACATCTAATTAAGGTTTGTATGACCAATAAACTATAGATATCCACCAAATTCGCAGCTACTGGTCATAGCTAGAAACGCATAGCTACAGACCTCGAAATTCGATCTTCGCCATTCACATTTAAGACCTATACGTTGGGACCACTCAGTTAAAATTTGGGCTCGATCCAACGGTTAGATTAGCAGAAAACGTCAATTTAATATGGCTGGTTCGAGGAAATTCTACAGCAAAAATACTAGGGTTTTGTTTTTAATAAAGGGCATCTAAATCAATCCTATTTCATGATTCTACCAACTATTTCATATCTAAAACATAATAATAGGGTGTTACCTTTTTGAAGAAATCCCAAAGCTTCATCCCATATTTGACCTTGAATGAAGTTTCCACAATCTAAGGTAATTAACTTAGGGATTTGAGTAAAAACTCACCTTAGAGAGATGATATCTAGCTCTGGTAGAAAAACCCTCTCCTTGGACGTTTTTGGGTTGTATTTATAGGTCATTATAAAGGCTTGGGCTTTTAAAACTCAATCCTACAAGAATTGGAATTTTCATTTACACAACTTCAGTAAATCGGTAATAATTTTTCGTACAGACCTTTTTTTGACCTCTATAATATATGGCTGGAAAGGTATTTCAAATACCTACAACTTTCATGTTTTGAGTTTTCCCAAATTCCCAACAAAAATACTCGAAAACTGAGCATAACTGAAACTGTCTCAGACTTGGACGAATTTCAGGATTTCTAAGGAACTTCCTTATCTCATTTGACCCCGAAAAGATTATTTAACACCATTATCCATCCCAAGAGATACAAAAGGTTAAAATGACATCTAAACCCCAATTATTTCACATTGACACCTAACTCGGATTTACGGGATATTACACTTAGCTATGGTTATTATACTTGTTAGTATAATTAAATCTTGAACTTTAAAAATAAAATGAACTGGTCTCTCATCTAGATGTGTACATGATGAAATAGAGAGAAGCCGGGTCCATAAAAAAGTAATAGCTGCTAGATCATTACACATTTAGAGCCTATTTGGTCTAGTGGTTTGGAGGTAAAAAGTGTTTTTTTTTTATTTGTGAAAAAGCACTTTTTTGGATGTATGAGGTGTTTGGCTAATTAGAAAAACTATTTTTAAGTAGAAGCAGAAGTAATTTTTCTGCGATTGGGAAGAAGCACAAAATTTCTGCTTCTTGAAAAGCAGAAATAGAAGCACAAAATTATTATTTTCAAGACAAAAATATCCCTATCATTAATACGTATTTACCAGGTATACCCCTCACTAATCCATTTATTTCTAATTAATAATTCTTTATTCTATTTTACTTAGGATAACGTAGCTTTCATGTAAGTTTGAACTTCAGTACCAATTTCTTTTACTGTTAACGTGCTTCTTCAATATTTAATATTTTTATTTATCTATGTGTTATTAAAATTTTTAATATATATTTTTAAATTTTAATTAATTAAAAGTAATAACTAAATTAAACTCTTTCATAATAGAATTTCTCTTTGCAAAATAGTTTTGATAGTAAAGTTCATTGATACATGTCCATTTTTGTAATTTGACACTCAAAAACACTTTTTTGAAATGAATAACCAAATACAATCTGCTTATTAAAAGTAGTCAAAAACACTTTTCAAATGAATTAACCAAACACAAACTACTTCTCATCAATTATTAAAAGTAGTCAAAAGCACTTTTTAAAAAAAAAACTTCTCAAAATAAGCAGTTTTCAACCGTTAGGCCAAACAGGCTCTTAGTCCATAGTAAAACTTATTTATTTGGTCATCACATGTATTTCTATACTGCCTCCGTTTGATAATAAGTGGTGTTTTTAGCTTATGCAGACCCTTAAGAAATTGCTCACTTCTAGAAAATTAGGAGTTTTTTACTAACTTACCCCTAATCAAATTTTACCTTTTTTCTAAGTTACCTCTTTCCTAGAAAAGCTACTTAACGATTCTTGATTATGTGAATAAGAGTAAGAATTTATTATTACTATTATTATTATTATTATTATTATTGTTATTACTATTATTATTATTATTATTAGTAGTAGTAGTAGTAGTAGTATTACTATTATTATTATTATTATTATTAATTACTATTACTATTACTATTATTAGTATTATTAGTATTGTTATTATTATTGTTATTATTATTATTATTGTTATTATTATTATTATTACTATTACTATTACTATTATTAGTATTATTAGTATTGTTATTATTATTGTTATTATTGTTATTATTGTTATTATTATTATTATTATTATTATTAAAAAACCACACTTGGGTGTGTACGAACACTGCATCACATGGTAGTAAAAATAGCAGCCTAAAGTGTATAGTGAATTTGGACTGAAGTGAGTTTCAGCCCTCTCATACTCCTCAACTTTCTGACCCGTGTTTGGTATGTTTTTTCCTTGCTAGTGTTTTTTGCCTCTGATTCTAAACTCATTTCAAATTTTTTGATCCAGTTAGTATGTGAATTGTTGAATTC